>NC_056734.1:807071505-807274272 GCF_019279795.1 Protopterus annectens
GGATCAGGCTTCTAAATCCTCGAAGGGGTCGAAGATGTCGGAGCCCATGTCATCAGCTCCAAGTTCATCTTCTAGGGTTCGTTCGCCGGTTCCACAGACCTCGGGGCCGAGCGTCGAATGTTTATCTTTCACTGAACCCCAGATCTTGGAACCGGTGTCGGAGCTGCCACCACCGTCCATTCTTCGGTCGGTGCCATCTTCGGCTCCTTCGACCCGTTCTTCCACACCGTTATCTGAGAGAGATGTGGATCGTGTCGTGCAGAAACTCATGGAAAACACGGCCCTTTCCAAGTTGATTGCAGTTTCCTCCCAGTTGGTGTCGAAACTAGAAGGCCTCCCCATATCTCCAACGGGTCCTCCTTCAAGACCCATCCAGATCTCGGAGCCGGGAGAGGATGACCTGATGATACTGGAGCCCTCGGTACCGAAACCGTCCATTGCACGATCGACATCATTGACTTCGACTCCTTTGCAACCGGTAGGGGAGTCGCGGAGCCGATTGTCTCTCCTCGGTTCCGGGACAGAGTCTCGTACCGACCTGTCGGTGCCGACTCTCCCTCTCGGGGCCTCGGCGCAGACTAGCTTGGCTCCGTCCTCGGGGTCTGAGCCCACGGCACCTGGATATGGGATGCTCCCGTGTTCTTCGGAACCGGAGGAGTCCTCGGCCCAGGGTTCGGGGGCCTTTGACCTTATGAGGAAAGTATTGTCTGCACAGACAACCACTTCATCAGGGGAATCTTCTCCATCCCCAAAAGGGCCGCTTTCTGTTTCTGCTCCCAAGACCCATCCAAAGCGTAGAGCCCCATTGCCTCAGCCACCCCCAGAGGGTTCCCCCTGTTCCTTGGAGGCCTCACCAGAAGCCCCCTCTGATGAGGTCCTGAGGAAACGATTGTGCAAGAGGAGGCACATAGATTCCCCACAGGAATCTCTAACGTCTGACACCGACTTGGATGAGGCAGAGGCATCCCCCAAGTCACCCTCTGAGGATGTGTCATTTGCAGACATCCTGGAGATCTTGAAACAGAGGGGTGATTGGCAATCCCTAGCCCCTACTGAGGACGAGTCGGTGCTGCTGAAGGCTTTTGGGGCTCAACCTTCTACCTCCTGGGTGACTCCGCCCTTCGATGAATTAATGGAATTGATTGCTCGAAGGGTGTTGGAGGCACTTGACACAGTGGAACCAGTCCCTAGGAAACCAAACAAGTTTATCACCGCCCCCTAGGATAAAACTTATCGCACCAAGGGAGTTCTGGTCGACGCTGTGGTGGTGGTGGCAGCCACGAAAAAGGAGATGTCTGAGTCTTCCTCATCTGTTCATCCTCCTAATAAGGACTCTAGGACTATGGACCGATATGGGAAGCGCGTTTTTAGTTCAGCGACTTTTTCCATGCATTCGCTAAACTATTTGACTCATTTCACACGTCTGCAGAGAGATCTCATCAAGGAGCTCACAGATACCCTCCAGGGTAACACAGATGCTGCTGTTTCAGATAAGGTAACAGCACAACTTAACACCCTTACCTCCATAGTAAACTCATCCATGAGGCTCATCTCGTATGCAGCCGAAGGATCGAGTAGAGCTGCAGCTTCAGCGATTGCTCTTCGAAGACAATCCTGGATGCGGCTGTGCTCCTTTGCGGAAGCCTTCAAGTCTTCCTTTGCCAATGCCCCCTTTTGATGGTGCCACACTCTTTGGGCCCAAGGTTAAGGAGACTCTGACTCGGTGTGAGCAAGAGGGAAAGACCTTGTCTGCTGTCGGGGTCCGTTTTTCCGCTCCTACTAGACCGTACCCCAAAGGGCAACGAGGCGGGAAAATGTGGTTCCGTAAGAATCGGGGATCTTTCCAAGCCACACAGAGTGATACCCCCTCCAGAGGCAGGGGGGGGGTAGAAATGGAAGATGCCGCCCTGGCGGCAGAGGGGGTCCGCATAACCAAGGCGACAGGGATTCCGTCCCTGGGAAGCCTTTCCAGCACTCTTGAAGGGAGGGCCCGGCTGTCCTGCTCTGGAGGCAGTCGGGGGTCGCTTGGCTTTATACCCACTGGCCTGGCTAAATATTACTTCGGATTCCTGGGTAAAAAGCATTATAACCAGAGGATACAAAATCCCCTTCACATCAACTCCACCTCTACAAAGAAGGTTTCCAGATGTGCTACCCCGTCTGCGAAGCCCAGCAGCTGTAGAAATTTCAAAGCTGCTCGAAAACAGTCATCCAACCAGTCCCGGCGGACCAAAGAGGATCCGGAACTTACTCAAGGTTCTTTTTAGTTCCAAAAAAGACACGGGACTGGAGACCGATCTTAGATCTCAGCAATCTCAACACCTTCGTGAAGAAGGAAAAGTTCCGGATGGTCAAGCTTCAATCGATCCTTCCATTCTTACAGAAGGACGATTGGATGTGCTCTATAGATCTCAGACACGTACTACCACATCAAAATGGCCAGACTGTCCAGAGATCACCTGCGCTTCCGGCTGGGAGCCAGTCATTTCAGTTTCGAGCTCTGCCCTTTGGACTCACCTCAGCCCTCAGGGTATTCACCAAATGCATGGCAGTAGTTGCGTCTCACTTGAGACTACAAGGATTCCAGGGGTTTCCCTATCTGGACGACTGGCTCCTCACTGCCACCACCGAGCGTCGCCTCTTGCAAGCCAGACACTACACAGTCAACCTTTCTTCCCACCTAGGGATTTCGATAAACTTCAAAAAGTCTTGCTTATCGCCCTCACAGTGTATTTCATTCATCGGAGCAGACCTAGATACACGATCAACACTGCTAAAGCTCCCTCCAATAAGGGCGTCAACCCTCAAACAGCAGGTTCTTGTTCTACTAGACAGCAAGAAAGCCCCGGCCAAACTGGTATTGAAAGTTTTGGGACTAATGGCAGCGTCACTAATCGCAGTTCCTATGGGAAGATTACACATGAGGATCCTACAATGGCTGCTCTTCGCGCAGTGGTCATTCCAACACTTACCCCTAGCGCACGAAATTCTGATAACAGACTCTTGCAGACGGGACCTCTCATAGTGGGTGTGCAATCAGAACCTCACTATGGGTCGTCCGTTTGTTCTACCCAGTCCAACGGCCACAATAACCACAGACACTTCCCTGATAGGGTGGGGGGGCCTTTTTCAGGGAAGTACAGTCCAAGGGGAATGGTCCAACATATGGAGTACACTCTACACATAAATGTTCTGGAGCTGAGGGCGGTGTTCCTGGCGTTGCAACACTTCCAAGCCCTCTTACCTCTAGGAACAATAGCAGTTCAGACGGACAACATGTCTGTAGTCTGGTACATAAACAAGCAAGGGGGAACCAGGTCTTACCCGTTATGCAGAGAGGCCATGAGAATTTGGCAATGGGCAGAGTCCACAGGTCGCTTTCTGATAGCAACGCACATGCCGGGGTCATCCAACGTCATTGCTGACAGGTTGAGCAGAGCCATCCTGTTACCTCACGAGTGGTCCCTCAATCCTCAAACAGCGGAAAAGATCTTCCACAAATATGGCCAGCCTTCTGCGATCTATTTGCTTCCCCATTGAATGCAAAATGCAGAAGCTACTTTACCCTTCTACCCCCTCCGGGAGATGTCCCCAGGGACGCACGGATATACGATTGGCCCCCGGGTCTCCTATACGCATTTCCACCTACTCCCTTGATTCCCAGATTTCTACAGAAAGCCAGGAACCTGGAAAGGACAATAATACTCATAGCCCCATTCTGGCCTCGGCAGATATGGTTCCCCTTTCTTCGAGCCTATCAAATAGAGGAACCGTGGATTCTGGACCCAGTACCAGATCTACTGACCCATTCTTAGAGGATTCCTCACCCGTCTCTTCAGTCCCTGAAACTAGCAGCTTGGCTGCTCCGCTTCCCTGCCTAGCCAGGTCTGATCTACTCTCCCCGGCAGTTCAACACGTTCTGGTTGCTTCTCATAAAGCTTCCACTACTAAACTCTACAGGAGTAAGTGGAAACGCTTTGTGTACTGGGCGTCTAGCCAACACATAGACCCCCTAGTAGCTCCTCTACATAAAGTTTTAGAATTCTTATCTATCCTCTTTCATGAAGGAGCTTCTACTTCCACTCTAAGAGTACAGTTGGCGGCCATATCAAACTTCCATATTGGTGAGGAAGGTTCTCCCATTATGTCTCACAGACTTTGTAAGGCCTTTATGAAAGGAACCTTCCATCTTAGACCGCCCGTCAGAAAACCTTTCTTTCCATGGAGCTTGAATTTGTTACTGTCGCAACTCATGTTGCCACCCTTTGAACCTGCTTCGTCCTGCCTCTTAAAGTTCTTATCGTGGAAGACGCTGTTCCTCGTCGCTTCAGCTCGTAGAGTGTCAGAGTTGCAAGCATTATCGGTCAGACCACCTTACTTGATATTCCATCCAGATAGTCTCTCTGTGTACAAATCCATCTTTCCTTCCAAAGGTATGTTCAGTTACAAATATTAACCAGTCTATAGAACTCCCTACCTTTTTCAAGAACCATACTAACAAATTGGAGTATATGCTGCACAAGTTGGATGTTCACAGGCAATTAAGATTTTATTTGGATAGGACCAAAGCTTACAGGAAAACAGATCAGCTCTTCATCGCGTTTGCAGACAATAAAACGGGCATGGCAATTGCTAAACGTACATTATCTAAATGGCTTGCTGATTTGTATAGCCTTTGTATACTCTAAATCAAATCAGTCCTTACCCACCAAACCTAAGGCCCATTCTACCAGATCCTTCTCCACTTCCTTAGCTCATGCAGCTCTCTTGCCTTTGGACACTATTTGTGCAGCAGCCACGTGGTCTAAGCCACATACTTTAATCACTCATTATAGAGTGGACAAAGTCTCCAAAGACAGGACATCGTTTGGTTCCACTGTGCTTAGGAACGTTCTTCCATAAGTCACTCGGGGTGGCGGAGCTAGGGACGCTACCCGTGTGCAAGAACAAACGGCGAGATTGAACACACTCACATAAAGAAGTTATGTCCTTACCATAATGTTCCATGTGGAGTGTTCATCTCACCTTTGTTCTTACAATTCCCTCCCTTCCCCTCCCCCTCCCCACGTGTTTTGGAAGAACTGGTAGGATTAGATTCTGATCGACTTGTCTTAACCCATTCCGGGGTATATGGTCCCCGTGTATCATGGGGTATATGTTTCTACCCTTAGTTATTGCTATGGTGAGAGAGTGTCTCTGAATGTCTGAGAGAGTGTATAGTTCTTGCACCGGAGGTATTGGATTTTTTGGTCTGGTTTGTTTGCAAACTAGATCTGAGTAATGGCAGGGAGGATTGTGGGATATGGGCTGGTCTCGAGCTTCTCTGAGATTCAGAGCTTTGCGATGCAGCCGACTCGGAGCTGAGGATCGGCTCCGAACCCGTGTGCAAGAACAAAGGCAAGATGAACACTCCACATGGAACGTTATGGTAAGGACATAACTACTTTTACTCTTATGGTGCTGGCCTCTCTGAATTTGACTGCATTATTTTTGGCCTTGTGCACCTGCCTTACTTGCGAGGGCTGCTTTTGGATTGGTAAGATCCTGAATCCCCCTTCAGATAGGCCTAGTTGGACCAAGGGGTCCCCTGTAGACGCTATGGTGGTAGTAGCCGCCACCAAGAAAGAACTAGCACAAGAAAGTTCTACGGTCCATCCCCCCCGACCAAGAGTCCAGGATAATGGATCATCTAGGGAAGCGGGGCTGTATACTTCGGCCACCTTTTCCATAAGGGCGCTGAATTATTTGGCACGTCACCCTTCTGTAGCATGACCTTGTCAGGGAGCTAGCTGAGTCGTCCCTGGAGTCCATGTTGCCGGAGGATAAGTGCACATTCTCCACCCGAATGGCCACTTTAAAGCGTCATCTAACATTGCCATGCCTCTCTTTTTGCATGCCACCAAAGGAGCAGTAAAGGGGGGCCGGGTCTGATGTTGCCATAAGGCGACATGCTTGGCTCAGAATGCATCGGTTCACAGAACCCTTTAAGGCATGATTTGCGAATGCCCCTTATGATGGTTCTTCCTTGTTCAGGAAGACCGTTCACAAGATGTTGGTGCAGAGTGAAAAGAATTGGAAGACGCTGTCTGCCATTGGGATCTGCTTCACTATCCCTCAAAGGATCTTCCACAGGAATCAGCGAGGGCAAAAGAAGATGTGGTTCCAGAAGTCTCAGTATTCCCAGGACACTTAGGACTCATCTTCCTCCAGAGGCAGAGGGGGTTTTGATAGATGCCGACCCAGAGACAGAAGGGGGGTCCGAGGAATTTGGGGTCTCTGGAATCTTACTCGGACAGGCCCACACAGCAGCCCTGAGGGGTTGCCTGACTGCTGTGCTCTGGAGGCAGTTCGGGGGTCATCGTTCGTTGCACCTAACGGCATGGGAGTTCTTGTCAACAGACCTCTGGGTGCTTCAGATCATATCCAGAGACTACTCCATCTCCTTTGTGGTATCTCATCTTCCCCCAAAACACCTCCCAGATGTACCACCTGTGCAAAGGGAGGTAACAGCGCTTGAAATAAACAAGCTGCTAAAGAAATGAGCCATCCAACCCCATTCCCCAAGATCAGTCTGAATAGGGCATCTATTCCAGGTTCTTTTTGGTGTCAAAAAGACGGGGGACCCAAGATCTATTCTAGATCTTTCCACCCTCAACCTGTCAGTTGCAAAGAGAAGTCCCAGATGGTCACGTTGCAATCCATCCTGCCTTACCTGCAGGAGAAAGACTGGATGTACTTGATAGATCTCCAGGATGCGTGCTATCATATAAAGATACACAGACGGTCCAGGAGGTTCCTCTCCTTCCGGCTAGGGGCCAATCTTGATCAGTTTTGATCCCTACCATTTGTTCTCACCACAGCCCCCAGGGTGTTCACCAAGATTATGGCAGTTGTAGTGGCTCACCTGAGGCTTCAGGGTCTTCCCATACCTGGACGATTGGCTCCTTGTTGCCCCCACCAAGCGTCTACTTTGTCAAGCCAGAGACTACTTTCTGAAACTGTCAGGTCATCTGGGAATTACTATCAACACAGCCAAGTCTTCTCTGAACCCAGTCCAAGTTCTAGAGAACATTGGAGCAAGGATAGACACTTTCCGGGGTTAGAAAAACTTTCATTTGAAAAGAGTTCGGAGCTTACAACTCTGTGTGTCCTTGATCATTCAGTCTCGCCTCCCATTAGCAGAGATGATATTACGAGCTCTTGGTTCCATGGCAGCCACCATTACTCTTCTTCCCTGTGCTCATCTACATATGCAGGTGCTACAGTGGACATTTGCAGTCCAGTGGTCGTGGTTAGATCTGCCATTGATGCATCCAATAAATCGCAGGGCTGGCAGGAAGTCCCTCTTCTAGTGGATGCATTCTTCGGAACTGGCCGAAGGACGCCCATTTATTGCAGTCCTTCCCCAAGCCACAGTGATGACTGGATGCCTCCCAACTAGGGTGGGGGGCATTGCTTGAGAAGGACAGTCCAAGGCACGTGGTCCCCGAACGAGACCAATTTGAATATCAGTGTTCTAGAGATGAGGGTGGTCCTTTTGGCGTTGCAGGCCCTTCATGCCTTTCTCCCTTTGGGATCTATTGCAGTTCAGCCAGACAACATGTCAGTGGTCCGGTACATCAACAAGCAGGGAGGGACCAGATCTTTACCCCCTTTGTTGCGAGGACATGAGAGTGTGGGAATGGACGATTTCCACCAGCTGGTTTCTGGTAGCAATGCACATTCCGGGACAGTCCAACATACTGGCGGACAAACTGAGCAGGACTATTCTGATGCCTTATGAGTGGTCTCTGAATCCTTTGGTAGTGGAGCAGATCTTTCTCGAGTGGGGCTGGCCTTGCTGCAATTTCTTTGCATCTCATTCCAATGTGAAGTGCAGTGAGTTCTTCACTCTAAATCCTCCACAGGGGGAATCCCCCAGGACCGCTCTAGTCCATGCTTGGTATCTCGGTCTTCTCTATGCTTACCCACTGTTACCTCTTATTTCAAAATTCCTCCAGAAGGCACGCAGGCTGGGGAGAAAAGTGATCCTCATTGCCCCATTTTGGCCTTGCCAGGTATGGTTTCCCTTCCATTGGTCTCGTATTCTAGCTCCTCCATGGATCTTTGATCTGATTCCGAATCTCATCTCTCACCACTTAGGGGTTCCTCATCCACACCTGGACTGTTTAAAGCTCACTGCTTGGGGGTGCTCCAGTTCTCTTGATAGCTAGGACTCCCAGTTTGTCCTCTCTGGTCAAGACTATTCTGGTGGCAGCTCACAAATCATCTACCAGGAAACTTTACCATAGTAAATGGAAGCGTTTCTCCAACTGAGCTTCTCAAAGGGACCAGGACCCTTTCACAGCTACGGTCCCGGCAGAGTTGGAGTTCTTGGCAAATATATTCCATCAGAGTGCTAGCTCTTCTACTGTCAAAGTTCAGCTGGTTGCTATTTCCAACTTCTGTATTGGGGCGAACATGGTTTCTTTAGCATCCTGCAGACTTTGAAAAACCTTTTATTAAAGGTACTTTTTAAGACCCCCGGTGAAGGATCCTACCCGTCCTTGGGACCTTACTTTGGTTTTACAAGCTTTGGTTGCTCCACCTTTTGAGCTGGCTGCGTCAGTGGACCTAAATTTTTATCTTGGAAAACGGCCTTACTAGTAGCTATCATCTCGGCTAGAAGGGCTTCAGAACTTCAAGCATCATCTATCAAAGTTCCATATATGATTTTCCATAAGGACAGGGTTTCACTTCGTACCAATCCATCCTTTCTTCCCAAAGTGGCTTCTGAAACCAATATTAACCAGACGATTAACTTACCTGTTTTCTTCCCAAATTTTCAGAACAGGAGTCAATGTAAATTAAACTTGTTAGACGTACATAGACAACTAAGGTTTTACTTATTCGCAAGTCAAATTAGTTATTTGTGTCTTCAATCTCCAAGGTAACTTTGGCTTGATGGATCTCTCATTGTATCCTTCAGGTATACAAAGGCATGTAACCTCTGGGTCAAGTAAAAGCACGTTCTACCAGGTCCATGGCTACCTTGGCATCCTTTTGGTCCAGGGTGTCTCTGGATGATGTTTGTTCTGCAGCTACTTGGTCCTCATCTCATACCTTTATTTCTCAGTATAAACTGGACATGATATCTAGAGGGAGAAGATCCTTTGGCTCGGCGGTGCTCCGGAATATCCTTCCATGAGGGCCACCCAGGTGTTTAGTAGCTGGGGACTCTGTCCCACGGGTTGAAGAGCAAATGAAGTAAACTACTTCAGATAAAGAAGTTATGTACTCACCATAACATTCCATCTGAGTAGTTGTATTTCATTTATCTTCACCCGTCCCTCTCTCCTTCCCCCTGACTCTATCATTATTTTATTACTCTGGTATGTAGGAGAGGGCGCCTCTGTGGCTCTTCTGTTCATGCTTGTTAGGTTTTGTGAATAACCTTTTGTGGTAAGGTCTCATTGGGTTGGGCCAATGTTTATGGTGCAGCAAACTCGATCTGAGGGTGGGAAGGAGGTGGAGGGGTATTATGGGTAAGAGGAGGAGCTTGGAGCTCAGATCAGATGCTGGTAAAGCTGTTGTCTCTGATCTGGATCCGAATACCCACAGATTGAAGACAAATGAAGTACAACTATTCAGATGGAACAATGTTCTTAATGTTTCACATTTTTAAGTCATCACCTGTGGGTTATCCCTGCTGTGGTAGCCCTCGGTCGGCCCAAGTAACCAGAGTCATTGGTTTTGTGTGCCGACTGCCATCGCCTGTAGTCTGACGTCAGGTAGTCAGTGCTATAAAGCAAGGCAGCCAATGTCATTACATCAGTCTTTCTTGCTGTGGAGCCCGTAGCAAAAGGAGTTCGCATGAGTGCCGGTCAGTCGCTACCAGAAGTTGAATTTCAGCAGAAAACGTCTAAAGCTAAGTACCCCGTTTGCAAGCAGATCCCACACCGGGACTTTCATTCTTACTGCATCACTCATTTAGGCCCAGACCACGATGTCCCTCGTTGCCGGTTCTGTGCCTTCTTTAATCCCAGAACCATTCGCCGTAGAGCTTTTTGTAGACAATTATTTTCATGTTCTGTCTTCGAATTCCAATATGATATCTGTCAGCAAACAATCTGTCGACATTCTGAAAAATGTACAGATAAAGATGGAGACAGGCCACACAAGGCCAAGCCTTCTGACGATGCTACCACTAAACAAGTAGTCTGTTCTCTGGAATTCAGTGAGGTGCTTTCGCAGCCCCTGATGCCAGACTCGCTTTCTATGCAGGCCTCTGCAGAGACCCTTTCAGAGTCTGGTATGCCACAGAAATCCACTTTGTCTTCAGAACCTTTGGCTGTCTCTGCCTTGGTTGGGTCCAGAGCCGCAATGCAGGCACTGGCTTCTGAGGAGGCCTTTCGCACTACCGATTCTAGACAAAAAACGTCTTTGCATCTGACTACCACTTCTCAGAGACTGACTGATTCTCTCAGACATAGAAGCCAGGCCGCACCTAGGAAATCTGCTTCTAGCCACCATCTTGCTACTGCTCCCCCACCCCAAGCTCAAATGCTTAAAATGGCAGAGGATCTCTTCTCCCTTATCTGAGGTACTCAGGCCCCCACTCCAAAAAGGAAAAGGCATCCTTCTCCAGAAAGGATGACAGAGCAAGAGTCTGAGAAATCTGATTATTCTGCTTTTGAAGAGGAACAACATCCTTTAACTGTTTGAGGATTCAGATGCAGAGGAATCCATCCCTCCAGAGGACCTCTCCTTTGGGGAAACCTCCCTCAGGGAACAGTTTCAATGGGAATCTCAAGACTACCCACAGTCAAAGAAACTACTTAGTTTCTGGACCTGCCTCAGCACAGACCCCTGGCCATCCCACCTATTTTGGAAGTGGTGGATGTTTTCCGGGAATCCATCTTAGCCCCTGATGCCCTGCCTCCTGCTCCAGCTAAACCTGACAGCTACTACAGAGTACCGGATTCTCACAGATACCTGTACAGCAATCCTGCTGCAGACCCTGAGGTCATTACACAGGGACCCAAAGGAGCTAAGACTAGTTCTGCCAAGAATCCTCTTCCTTCTGACAAAGACTGTAGCGCTCTGGACAGATGGGGTAAGAAAGTATACACCTCTGCAGCATTGGCTATCAGAGCACTCAGTTGTCAGTTCCATATGTTAAAATATCAACAACACACTTTGGAACAATTAAAACAGAAGATGGCTACCTCTTCTGACTGTGCCAACTCAAAAGAGCTGGCAGAATTACTGCACTCTGCTTATTAAGTGGCCAAGCGCTCATTACAGTGTGGATATGACGCCCTAGAAAACCTCTAGCAGGGCAGCAGTGACAGGATCTATTGGTAGAAGATATGCATGGCTGAAGGAACAACCTTTCCCTGATCATGTCAAGTCTAAACTTATTGATGGACCCCTAGACGAGGAACTCCTGTTTGGGGAAAAAGTAGAAGAGGTGCTTAAAAAGATGAAGACAAATCAAAATCTTTGCATACAGTGAAAGATTTCTTTCAAGTTCAACCTCCCAGATTCAGCAGGAACTTTCCCTCTAAGCACTGGGCCTTCCCTGCACCTAGCAGACAGGGCCAAGGTAAGCCCCGTAGGGACAGGCCATCCAGGCTCCTATCCCAGGGCCAACAAAGAAGCGAACAATGGACCGCCTCAGTCTCTAAGGCAGGGAGTTCTAAGCCAAGCTTCTATGGCAAGTACAATGACTGTCTCTCCCCCCCTGCCCTCCTTTCACTCATCAAAAACTAGGAGGAAGGCTCACCCTCTTCAGGGGCAATTGGGTCTCTATAACCAAGGACCAATGGGTCTTAAAAATCATTTCTCAGGGATACCGATTCTCCTTCAGCTAACTCCCTATTCCAAGAGGGTACCCAGACCTCCCCCCAAACCAGTGGGCAGAAGTATTGAAACAGGTCCAAACTCTAATATCTCAGGGGGCAGTAGAACCTATCCCTCCAGATCAAACAGGAAAAGGTTTCTACTCCAAACTATTCCTTGTTCCCCAAAAAGAGGGCACTTGGAACCCCATCCTGGATCTATCCAAACTGAACTCCTCCTTCCTGGTCCCCAGATTCAAAATGCTTACCTTGGAGCAGCTCCTGCCTATGCTGACACAAAATGTCTGGCTTATGACAATAGACTTAAAAGATGCCTACCTCCACATCCGCATCGGGGAATCATGCAGAAAAGTCCTGCGCTTCAGTGCAGGCCGTCAACACTTTCAGTTCTCTACACTGCCCTTTGGCTTATCTACTGCTCCCAGACTATTCACAAAATGCTTGGCCAAGGCTGTAGTGTTCTGCAGACAGAGAAATATACAGATTTTCCCTTACCTGGACAACCGCCTCATTCAGGCAGAGTGCAAAGAAAAGTTGCTCCAGAACCTTCTCTTTGTCATATCACTCCTGACTTCCCTAGGGTTCACCATCAACGAGAAAAAAATCAAAGCAAAACCCCACCAGAAAAATTGTTTTCCTGGAAGCTGTACTAGACACAGCAACCCAAATGGCCTTCCTATCCCCAGAAAAGCAGAGCTTCCTGCCTCTCTGCTTCACCCATCTGGCTTCCAGAAGTCACCTCACTGCGAGGAAGCTCCTGCAAGCCCTGGGATACATGGCATCTTGCATCCTTCTCATCCGTCTCGGCAGGCTTCACATTTGAAAACTTCATTGGTACTTAAAGCACCTTTGGTATCAGCACTCTGTCCCTAGAGACCACTCTCCCTCTGATCCCTTGTATAAGGGCTGAATTTATGTGGTGGGCAGAGGCCTGTGCCATGAGCAAGGGTCTTCCCTTCATCCTCTCCCTTCTGGTTACACCATCACCACCGATGCCTCAGACATTGTTTGGGGTGCGCACCTAGCAGGCGGGTGTATCCAAGGCCTTTGGAATGCCCAGCAACTTCACTTGCATATCAACCAGAAAGAAATGATGGCAGTGCAAAAGGCTCTGACTTACTTACAACCCCATCTCAGGCCAGGGGTGGTCCTTATAAAACCAGACAAGACCACAGTAATGTGGTACATCAACAAGCAGGGAGGCACCCAGTCTTACCCCCCGTGCAGGTTAGCCATGAGTCTCTGGCTTACAGCCACCTCCATGGTTACATCTAATTGCCCAATACAACAACACTCTGGTGGACCACCTAAGCAGAAACTTACTGGGCCCCCATGAATGGCAGCTCCACAAAGAAATCTTTCTGCAAATTACCTAGAAGTGGAGGACCCCAGAAGCGGACCGCTTTGCCTCACACCTCAACCAACAGCTGCGCAAGTTCTGTACCAGGGAGCATCACCTCTTAGCATGGAAGGTGGATGCCTTGACCTTCCCCTGAAGCTCCCTCTTTGTGTACGCATACCCTCCTCTGCCCCTTATTCCCAAGGTTTTGATCAAAGTAAGAGAGGAGAGAACAAAGACCATCCTCATTGCTTCAGATTGGCCCAGACAGCATTGGTACCCCTTATTAAGCAGCCTGACCTTACAGCCCCTAAAGCTGCTTTCCCTGATGTCAGACCTCTTGACCCAGGAGAGGGGAAAGGTACTGCACCCAGAGCTACAGACTCTCAAATTTTCAACATGGCTTATACACTAAAAACTAACAAGGAGTCCCTGTTAAGCAAACCGGTCCTGGACATCATCACAGAGGCCAGAAGGACCAGCACAAGAAAATCATATGCAGGAAAATGGAAAAGATTCTGCTTTTGGAAACAATCAAAAGGGGGCAGTACCTCCCAACCTTCCATCCCTCTCATCCTGGATTACATAGCAGAGTTGTTCAATAGTGGCCTCTCTTCTCTATTAAAATCTATGTCTCTGCCATCTCTGCCCATTATGATTCAGACCCACACCTCTTCTCTCATCCTTTGATTAAGCAATTCCTCAGAGGGGCTTATAATATCAGGCCTCCCAGAAGGCCTCCAATACCACCTTGGGACCTGAATTTTGTGTTAGAAAAACTAAGCTTACCTCCTTTTGAACCTGCCGCTTGTACAGAATTTAAATACCTCTCATGGAAGACTGCCTTCCTACTAGCTATCACCTCAGCCAGAAGAGTCTTGGAACTTCAAGCTCTCATGGCTGTTGAGCCCTTCATCATTTTCCATGCAGACAGTGTCCCTGAGGACTAACCCCTCCTATATGCCCAAGGTGGTATCTGATGTGACCCTTAACCAGGCCATACACCTTCCCGCCTTCTTTTCCAACCTTTAAAACAAGGGGGAAAGAATTCTACACTCACTAGATGTGCACAGACAACTCCGATACTATCTGGACTATACTAAGCCATTCAGAAAAACAGACCAGCTTCTTGTAAGCTTTGCCTCGGGGGCAGAGGGGAAGCCTGTCTCCAAACAAACCATCTCCAAATGGATTTCACACTGTATCCATTTTTGCTACAGACTATATGGGAAACCCATCCCCACATCTATCCGTACCCACTCCACTAGGTCTAATTCCTCTTCGTAGTGGTAGGAGTACCTACCAGGGAAATCTTGGGAGCGGCCACCTGGACCTCTGTCCATACCTTTACAAAACGTTACCACCTACATCTCTTTTCTAAGTTTAGGGCAGGGTTTGCCTTTGCAATTCTGCAGGGCCTCCTGACCCATACCTAGGACTCAACGCGTATACTTCCACCCCTTTCGTCAGCTTTGGGAATACTCCCACAGGTGATGACTGCAAAAGTAAAATACGAAGAGCCATAGTGCAGTTGTGTGCACTTACCATAACTGTAAATGTTAGTGTATTCACTTTGCAGTCCTGGTTTCCCTCCCTCCATCCCCCATTTAACATCTTCCCCTAGGGGGCCACAAGCTTCCCAAGGTGGCTTTTCTCTTGTCAGACTACAGGCGATGGCAGCTGGCACACAAAAACATTGACTCTGGTATTCGGTCCGACTGAGGACTACTGCAGCAGGGATAACCCACAGGTGATGACTGCAACAGTGAATACACTCTAACATCTACATTTATGGTAAGTGTACACAACTGTACTTTATGGTGAGTACATGACTTCTTTTTAAGGGTGTCCTTCACTTTTTTTTTTTTTTTTTGTAGGCTGTATTAAGTTCATTTAATGACACTTTTATTGTAGGTAGCTCCAGAAAGCGTATTAAGCATTTTTTGTTTATACTCTTGTGCTTCCACCACTTTTGTCTGGTTTCATCAACCTTAAGTTTTGGTTATTTATCTATTTATTTATTTGCATTTGTTCACTGGGCCATAAGACCCCCTTTTCAGTGGAGGCCCAGGAGAAAAGCTCCACATTAAGACAGTACATACAACTATACAGTACATATAAGTAACAGTTTTCTTAGAAATTTTTCTCATCAGGTAATAGGTTGTCATTTAAGAATGATTTTTGTTATTTTTCAACAGTGCCCAAAAATCCAGTTCACATATCTTTTCAAAACAATGAATCATGGGGTGAACTGGAGGGTTGTACATGCTACACACCCTGAGAGTATTTGAGATGATAGTAGGGGTGTCAAACAATGCTCAAGTTCAGTTTTCTAATAAATAGATTAAAATGTAGTAGAAGGTTTGCCATATTAGCATGTTCATTAGGGACAAAAGTGAGTCCGCGCTCAAAGAAGTTCGCACACACTGAGGTTAAACGGTAAGCAGAATAATTATGTATGATGAAATCCCCCTTAGTGTTGGTAATCAAAACACATGAACCACTGAAACTCGAAGAGGAGTTCTCACAATTTACCCCAGGTTGTTACTTTTGAATTTCTGGTTCTGCCACTGTATCTGACCTCTCTGAGGATGTTTTGTCTGAAATCGCTGATTCTGATGGTTGTTACGTTGGTTCATCTGGATTCTCTCTGACTGCTGAGGTAAAGGGGGTTATAAAGGGAGATTCTCAGTAGTGTTGGTAACACTGTTTTGGTTATGCAATGGTGAAGCATCTTCCGTGAAATCACAAGGGGGGGGGGGGGTTCATTAACTGTAAAACCCTGATAAGGTCTGAAATCTACAACCCCATGCCTGATAATCCGGGGGGGGGGGTCAGGGTATGCTGTATGGTTAAGACAGGTTAACCGATCTCTTTCCGGGTATTTTATTTTCCTGTTTTATTTTAAATATTTCATCATCGATATTCTAAAAGATTCTACCATAATCAAATTTATACTGTTCAAAGCTCAGATGATGGGTAATCAAGTCATTAAGTATAGTAATGCCCCCCCCCACACTAATTCCTCTAATTAGTAAATCTGTATGTAGTCGCATTCTTGTTGATGAAGTAACTGTAGTAATTCCAGGTGAAGTGGCAAACCTTTAATACATCCAGTCAGGTAGCACTAGGTGCGTAAACCTTTCAGAACTCTGTTCTCTGATACATTTGGCCAAGAATGTGTTCTCTAATTGCAGTTTCTTATATTTCATGAGTTTATAAAACCAAACACAAGTTTAAAGAGAGAGTTGCTGAGCATTTATATGACATCAAAAAAAAAAGTAATGCCCTAGCAAATCATTCAACAGAACACCCAGATCATGAGTTTAAGTTCACAGTCATGGAAAAGGTAACACTTGGTTAATGTGGTGGCTGTTGGCAGTTTAAACTAGAAGAACCTGAGTGATATTGGCAACTTATGTTTAATGCTAATTTCTGGCCAGGTAAAAATTATCAGATTTCTGTCACTTGCCTTTTAAAACTGAGAGCATTACAAAGATGTCACTGTTGCCATTGTTTACAAACATATTTATTTATTTCATTTATTCATTCATTCATGATTAAGTATTTTTTATCAAAATGTTTCTAACTATAGTTTTATGTGCATTCAGGTTGTGAAAAGAGTTTTAAATTATTTGAAAATTATTTAAAACTACAGTAAACTCTCAGTTAACCAGAACTCAAGCAACCAGAAAAATTTGAAGAAATACAGTACAATTTTCATGTGTTGCACTTTGTCCCCCCGCAGAAACATACCTTATGTTTTTTAGAGTTTTAAAAAGGAAGATAGGAATTTCTTCTCTACCCAACCTACAAGTCAAACAAAACAAATAGTATAGGGTACAGTATTAGTCAGGCCTATTTTTAATAGTAACTCTCAAGCAACCAGAAACTACAGTTATCCTGCATCTACCAATCCTCATGGGTGCCAGTTAACCTAGAGTTTACTGCATCTATTCAGGTATTCGGGTTGCTGTTGTATATATTTACTTTTTTAACTTGGTGATTTTTACTGTCTTTGACTTGGGATTTGCACAGAGGTTTTGCTGTCGCATGATTTTAGTTCCTCACATGATTTAAAAATGTTGGTCATATGAGATTTTAAGTGTATTTAAATGTTGTCAGGCCATTTTATGTTTGACAACATAAAACAAGTTTTGGACTGGATTGCTGGAGCTAGTTTATTGGAATCTTTGCAGCCTTGCATGTGTAGTTTTATCATCTTTATCTCCTTACCAGCCCCAGCCCTTGCTGGAGTAAATCCAGGAAGGCCAGAAGGGTAGATAAACTTGGGAACGGCACCCGGGTCAGCTGATGAGTGGCTGCATGAGGCAAAACAAAATAACTCTAGGCATTGCTCAAGTTGATGTTTGGAACATTTTAATTGGTCAGACCACTGTGTGCTAGGTTTCAGTCTCTTTTTTTTTTTTTTTTTTTTCTACTGTCCTCTTGACATAATAGTACACCATTTCCCCTCTTGGGAGGTTTAAAACTGTGGCTGGGATGCAGAATTGGACTCTTCCTGTACATTAAGGTAGTGAGGGTTCCAAAGTAACGGCCCAGAGCAAAGCAGTAAGACAGGACATGTTTATACCCTGTGATTTAACCATTCTTACTGCCCAAAAGTTAGAGGTGGAACAGGAATGGGTGAACTGCTTTACTTGACTGATCTCTGGCATTTCTATTAAGGAACTAGTTTTATACATGAAAATGCCACACAGTACATCCGCCTGCTTTATGTTGAATAAAGCGTGTGCAGCCAGGACTGTCCTAGCAGAAGTGAGTGAGCTTGGTCACTGTAAAGGATTTCTTTGCTGACTGATGATATGGAGGAGGAGATTTATTAATTTGTCATGTGGTCATTTCAAGAGGTCTGGATATATCTGCCCATAACTGGGCATAGTTAGTACTCTTAGACCTCTAGGTGCACTATTACTCCATTCTTAAAATTTACTTTTAAGTATTCTGACAAAGAAATTGACTTCTTAGATGTGAAAGTTAAAAGAGACACCTCTGAACTAATTTATACTTCATTGTATAGGAAGCCTATCAGGAAAAATAATGATGATGTTCTTCGTCTTCCCTTGCTGCAGTCCTGACAATTGGGTATAGTCCGCGTCCCAGTCGGCCCGAATACCAGAGTATAAGGCTGACGTCGGTCATGGCGCCTTAGACTGACGTCAGTACGTCAGGGTACTAATGCGCATGACCGACGCCATTTCCTCAGTCTTTTTTGCCGCATGGTCCGATGCAGAAGCAATTTTGCGAGTGCAGGTTGGCGTTCTGAGATTTTCCGAAACCGGAGTTTCAGACCGAATACAGAGTTGGCTAAGTAACCCGTTGGAACATTTTGGTTTTTCTTGCCTCAGTATTTAACCGGATGTCAGAAAAAGTGAATAACTGTATTTCTTGTGGGAAGCAGATACCGCATAGGGATTATCATACTTTGTGTATACCTTGTTTAGGGCCTGAGCACGGCGTTGTTGGTTGCCGCTCTTGTGCTAGATTTAACAAGCGCACTATTAAGAGGAGGCTTGATTGTGCTAGGTTAGTGTTTGGGAAGCGTTGCAATTATACTATGCCGTCGGATACTCCGCCGCCTGCTTCATCTAAGAAGCGCAAGGACAAAACAGTGAAGTCTAGGGGTGAGGAACCGGCAGTCCCGGACGTCGGTCCTTTAGAAGGCTCAGGGGAGCCAGAGGTTTTGCCAGGAGTCTCTATGGAGTCTCAGGCAGATACTTTACTGTTACAGGATGTGCCCTCTCAGGAGGTAGGCCAGGCTGAGGGGGCTTCTCAGGTAACTGTTCTTCCCTCTCTTCCCAAGGTAGTTAGGGCCTCTCCTTCTGTTACCAAAGCTTCTTTTAGAGGTAGGCCAAGTTCAGCTTCTGTAGGGGCTTCTCCTAGCATTTCGGGCTCTGTGCCTAAGAAACATATGCTTAAAATGGCAGAAGATTTGATTACTCTGATTAGAGGTTCTATGCCCCCACCTGATAAGAGGCCTAGGGTGGAACAGGAGTTTGATAGTTTTGAACAGTGTTCACAGGCTTCAGAGTCTTCTGTGGAAGACTTGCAAGAGTTTCCTACTTATTCTGATTCTGATGTGGATGATTCCACTCCTTCAGCTTCTCCTCCTGAGGATTTTTCATTTTCAGAGACTCTTCACTCCATGAGGGAGCACTTTAAATGGGAAGGCCAAGATTACTCTGACTCCAGAAAGCGGCTTGGGGAATCCTGGCTTTTGCCCCAGCATAGGCCCTTAGCTATTCCACCTGTGTTGAATGTGGTGGAGGATGTTTTGCAGAGGCTTCTCTGAACCCTGACTCCTTGCCTCCTGCTCCTGTTAAGCCTGATAGGTATTATAGGGTGCCCAAGCTCATAAGTATTTGTTTAAGAGTCCCAGGGCGGACCCAGAAACTGTTTCTCAGGGGCCTAAAGGTGTTAAAGCTTCTGTGGTTAAAAATCCTGTACCCTCTGATAAAGAGGCAAGGGCTTTGGATAGGTGGGGTAAGAAAGTATATACTTCTTCCACTCTAGCCATGAGGGCGTTGAATTGTCAGTTTCATATGCTGAAATATCAAAATTATCTCCTTTCACAATTGAAATCTAAGGTGGATGCTTTGGCGGAAGGTATTGAGTGTAAAGAATTGCTGGATTTGGTTCATGTGTCTGAACAAGTGGGTAAGCATTCTTTGCAGTGTGGTTTTGATGCTGTTCAGGCCTCCTCGAGGGTGGCTGCTACTAGTTCTGTTCTTCGCAGACATGCCTGGTTGAAGGATCAGAATTTAGCTGAGCATGTTAAGACTAGGATTTTGGATGCTCCTTTACAGTCTGATGTGTTGTTTGGACCGCCTGTGGAAGCAGTTTTAAAGAAAATGGAGGACAAAGCTAAGTCTATGCAGACTGTTAAAGATTTTTGCAGGTGCAGCCTCCAAGTTTAGTAGAAATTGGCCTGCTAAGGGGTGGACATATCCTGCTTATGGTTCCCAGTCTAGGGGTAGGTCTAGGCGTGGTAGGGGCAGGGCTCAAGGTTCGTTTAGGCCTAGATCAGACAGTTCACCTGCTCAGACTTCTGGTGAGGGCAGGGGTCAGTCCTTTCGTAAGCAGAACCAATGACCTGCCTTTTCAGCTGCCAGTGGACTCTCGTCTGGCAGCTCCTTTGGGAGGAAGATTGTCTCTTTTCAAAGAAAATTGGGATTTAATCACTCAAGACAGATGGGTGCTGGATATTATTCATCACGGTTACAGATTTTATTTCCACACAATGCCCCTTTCAAAGGCATGCCAGATGTTCCTCCTCCACAAAGAAAAGAGGCTCACAAGCAAGTTTCTCAGTTACTCCAGATAGGGGCCATTCAGCCAGTCCCTGTATCAGAAAGGGGCTTGGATTTTATTCTCGCCTGTTCCTAGTACCAAAGAAGGGGAACACGTGGAGACCAATTCTGGATTTATCTATCCTCAACACTTATCTGGACATTCCCAAGTTCAAGATGTTGACGTTACAGCAACTGTTACCTCTGCTGGGCAAGGATCACTGGATGGTAAATTTGGATCTCAAGGAAGCTTACCTTCATGTGCCTATAAGGCTAAGTTGCAGAAAGTATCTGCGGTTTCGAACTGGAGATTTTCATTATCAGTTCTCTGCATTGCCCTTTGGCTTATCTACTGCGCCCAGAGTATTCACAAAGGTTCTGGCTCCAGTGATAGCTTACTTCAGGCTTCAAGGCATTCAAATCTATCCTTACTTGGACGACTGCCTGATTCTGGCTCAAGAAAAGGAACACCTTCTACAGCATCTGGAATATGTCATAGCAGTGCTAAGATGCCTAGGGTATTCTGTGACCGAAATAAAGTCCAGTCTAGTACCCTCTCAAGACATGTGCTTTCTGGGTGTGAGACTGAATACAGCAGCTCAGATGGCCTTTTTAACCCCGGACAAACAAAAGAGTCTGTCACTTTACTTCCATCAACTATCTCATCAGTCCGTGCTGACTGCAAGGACAGTCCTTCAAGCATTAGGGTTCATGGCATCTTGTATTCTGGTGCTTCCCAATGCCAAACTGCATATGAGGAAGCTGCAATGGTATCTCAAAATGTATGGACACAGCACTGCCAAGATTTGGACACTGTCATTCAAATAATACCTTGCCTTCAAAAGGAATTCTTGTGGTGGGCTCAGGAATGTCACCTAAACAAGGGACTCTCTGTGACCCGGCCAGAGGCGAGTCAGATTTTAACGACAGATGCCTCGGACACTGCTTGGGAGCTCATCTAAATGGAAAGTGGATACAAGACAAGTGGCCTGCCAGACTACAGCATCTACATATCAACATGAAGGAGATGTTAGCAGTCCAGTTTGCATTGATGGCGTTCAAGGAGTTACTTCTTCCAGGGCAGGTGTTGATTCTGACAGACAACACAACTGTCATGTGGTACATCAACAAGCAAGGGGAACACATTCTTATCCTCTATGCAGGCAAGCAATGATTTTATGGGAGACTGCGTTAAGCCTGCAACTGACTCTTCAGGCAAGGTTTCTGCCAGGAGCACAGAACTCCTAGCAGATGTATTAAGCAGACAAATCATGGATCCCCACGAGTGGAAACTGGATCTTCATGTATTTCAGAAATTGACAGTGTCATGGGGAACTCCAGACATAGATCTGTTCGCTTCTCCACTAAACCACCAGCTGCCAAAGTATTGCACAAAGGGGTTTCATCACACAGCTTGGAAAGTGGATGCTCTGTCTTTCAGTTGGAAAAACCTTCATGTCTATGCCTTTCCACCTCTACCTCTTCTTCCAAAGGTATTACTAAAGGTCAGACAAGACAGGCCAAGGATGATTTTGATAGCTCCAGATTGGCCTCGGCAACACTGGTACCCACTTCTAAGGAGTCTTGTAAAGAAGCCTCCATGGCCTTTACCTCTGATTCCTCATCTGTTATCTCAGAAGGACGGTCATCTGCTCAATGTCAAGCTTCAATCTCTTCATCTCACAGCTTGGCATATTCTGTGTTGAAGCACGGTAGGTCTCAGCTTCCTCAACAAGTTTTAAATGTGATTATGGAAGCTAGAAGGCCTAGTACTAGGAGAGTGTACGCAGAAAAATGGAAGAGATTTTTATTTTGGAGTACAGCAAAGAATTTGGAGATTTCAGAGCCTAATTTGAGTGTGGCTCTTCAATATCTTACTGAATTATTGGACAAAGGTTTGTCCTTCTCTTCCATAAAGATTCATGCTGCAGCAATTTCAGCTCACTATGATTGTGACCCACCTTTGTTTTCGCATCCTTTGTTCAAGCAGTTCCTTAGAGGGGCAAAGAATATAAGACCCCCACGTAGAGCTCCTACTCCTGCTTGGGATCTCAATTTTGTGTTGGAAAAACTTACTCTACAACCTTTTGAGCCTGCAGCTACTGCTGAATTGAAATATTTGTCATGGAAGACTGCTTTTCTGTTGGCTATTACTTCTGCAAGAAGGGTATCTGAGTTGCAGGCCCTTATGGCAGTAGAGCCCTTTTTGATTTTCCATAAGGACAGGGTATCATTACGTACTAATCTGCCTTTATGCCTAAGGTGGTTTCTAGTGTGGCTTTAAACCAAACTATTCATTTGCCTACGTTTTTTGCAGATCCTCAAAATAAAGGGGAAAAGATTTTGCACACTTTAGATGTACACAGGCAATTGCGTTATTATTTGAGCAGGACTAAAGATTTTAGGCAGTCTCAGCAGTTACTTGTTTCTTTTGCTTTAAGTTCACAGGGCAAGCCTGTGTCAAAACAAACTATTTCTAGGTGGATTGGTTTTTGCATTGCATTTTGTTATTCCCATCATGGCAAAGAGGTTCCAGCTGGGATTAGGCCTCATTCCACTAGGGCTACTGCCACTTCAACAGCATTTCTAAGGGGGGTGGCAACTAAGGATATTCTGGAAGCAGCTACTTGGAGTTCAGTGCATACTTTCTCTAGGCATTATCACCTGCCTGTATACTCTAAGACTAGAGCTGGTTTTGCCACAGCTGTTTTACAAGGCATGTTGTCAGCTCCTGCTACTTTATAATTTGCCAGCCTCCCTTACCTCTGCTTTGGGATTCTACCCAATTGTCAGGACTGCAGCAAGGGAAGGCGAAGAACATAGTACAGTTTTGTACCTACCATAAATGTAGATGTTCGAGGATTCCCTTGCTGCAGTCCAATTTACCCTCCCTCCTTCCCTCTGTGTTTCAGGGTGGTTGTGTAGGTGAGTTTACATGCTTATATTTTTGTATATATTACTGTATATATTGTACATGTTTTTTGGTGCAGGTTGTTTTTGGGACTTGTCTTTTTGGGTCTTCTGACATCTGGGGCAAGAAAAGACTGAGGAAATGGCGTCGGTCATGCGCATTAGTACCCTGACGTACTGACGTCAGTCTAAGGCGCCATGACCGACGTCAGCCTTATACTCTGGTATTCGGGCCGACTGGGACGCGGACTATACCCAATTGTCAGGACTGCAGCAAGGGAATCCTCGAACATCTACATTTATGGTAGGTACAAAACTGTACTTTATGTAGTCCAATCTCTCCTACATTCTTACCCGTGGGTTCGGAGCCGAATATCAGCTCCGACTGTGCCAAACTTTTCTAGCTCGAAGTCTTCTATTGACTGGGCTAAGCAGGTATCCCATGGTGCACTGCTCCATATCCTCAGATCTCGTTTGACGCTTGTGTAGCTCGGACGTGATGTCGCTCTTGGCTGTGGCTAAGTACCTTTTTTTTCTTATTTGAAAAAAAATTTCTTATAAACAAAAAGCTATTTTCATAGCTAGTGTCTAGTTAGTGTTGGTTTGGTTTAGGTAGTGTGTTTGTGGTTTGTGTATCCCGCTAACTGTTCTTTCGGGCTAGGCCCATTTCAGTTAGAGGACCTAATCCTCTTGTCCTGTGTTGTTCACGCTAAAACCCTTTAAGTTAGAGGTTTGAGTGTCTGTTTCCCCTTGCTATTTGTGGTCAGAAAACCGTTTTAGTTAGAGGTTTTTGGCCTTTTTTGTTTCAGTGTGTGTTACTTCTGGGTTTGTGTGTGTGCTGTGCAGCTTACTAACTTGTTCCCGCCTTTTGTGGTGTTGTGTGTCTGGGTCCTTTCTTGTCAGACAGTGACTAGTGCTGTGTTGGTTTTTTGTCCTTGCTTGTTGGAAAATGTCCAAGGATTCCAAAGGGCATAAACCTTCGGGTTTTAAAAAGTGCACTAAGTGCGGTTACAAAATGTCCATCACCGATAGGCACTCAATTTGTGTTTATTGCCTGGGAGCCATCCATCTGCAGGAGTCCTGCAGCTTCTGCCATGCTTTTAGTCCCAGAGTGCTCCAAGAAAGAAAGAATAAGCTGATTTTAAAGGGACTCTTGAAACCCTCTTTCGAAGAGGCCATGGATTGTTCTCCCAGTGCTAAACATAAGTCCTTAACATCTAAAAAGAGATCTCTGGCTCCTTCAAGTTTCTTTGGAGCCAACGGAGAAAGTCACAAAACTTGCTTCGACCTCCGCGGCTTCACTGTCCTCGGGGCCGCAAGAAGTGTCGGTGTTGAAGGAACCGGCATCGGCTACAATCATATTGGAACCTCTTGGGAGCCGATCACCCAGTCTTAGACCAGTTTCACCTGAGAGGAAATCTCAATCTCCCATCCTGTCCTCCAAATCCTCCAGGACCCTTTCTGATGTGGATGTTGATAGGGTGGTGCAGAGGCTCCTCCAGTCACCGGTTTTGGCAAAATTGTTTTCGGCTCCGGAGCCCATCCCGACCCCTTCTTCAATCATTCCTCCGAGCGCATCTCTGTCTTCGGAGCCAGAGTGTTCCGCGCCGTGTGATGTTCCTAGGTCAGTTCCGATGCCCCCCCCCCCCCCCGTCGGCTACGTCCATGGGGTTCGGGACTCAAGCTTCTTCAGTTGGGCCCGAGGAGGACATCTCGGGACATATTTCTGTTCCGAGTCTTCCACTCGGTGCCTCGGCTCGAGGGACCCCGACTCCTGTCTTGGTCTCTGAGGCTGGCCAGTCCACTGACTCGGGGGGGGGGGGGGCTGCCTTTGAGGCCATGCGGACTGCGCTGGCCAGATTGTCAGCTACATCATGCGGGTCGATCATTCTGTCCCCCACCACTCCGGTGAGAGCCTCTGATCACCTCATATCTGTAGACAGCAGAGCACCAAGGCCTAGGGATACCTCCACGAGTGATCCCCAAGTTTCTGAGAGCCCTTCAGAGTTCGTGCCCGAGGAGCCCCCTGGAAAGAAAACGTGCAAGAGGAAGCACATAGACTCCCAGGATGAGTCTCTCACCTCTGATACTGACTTTGAGGAAATGGAGAGGTCCCTCAAGTCATCCTCTGATGTTTCCTTCTCCGACATCCTGGAGATACTGAAACAAAGAGGTGACTGGCCGTCCAAAGCCCCCTCCGAGGAGTCTGTCTTCCTTAAGGCCTTTGGTGCTCAGCCCTCCGTCTCCTGGGTGTCCCCACCCTTCGACGAGATCCTAGATTTAATTTGTCGAAAGGTGTGGGAAAACCCTGATTTTGTGGAGCCCGTACCCAGGCAGCCCAACAAGTTTCTTTCTGCTCCCCCGGGTAAGGAGTTTCTGTCCAAAGGAGTCCCTGTGGATGCCATGGTGGTGGTGGCGACCACTCAGAAGGAAGTAGCAGAGACTTCTTCCTCTGTCCATCCTCCTAACAAGGAGTCTAGGACCATGGGACCGGTACAAGAAGCGTACCCTCTCATCAGCGACCTTTACCTTACGGTCGCTGAACTATGTCTTATTTCACTCGGCTCCAGAGAGATCTCCTCAAGGAGTTAGGAGATACTCTTGCGGGTAACGTTCCTGAGGCGGTGGCCCAGACAGTCAACGCCCATGTGTCTACCCTCAATTCCATAGTCAACTCCTCCATGCAGCTCATCTCATATGCAGCCGATGGAGCGAGTAGGGCAGCAAGCTCAGGAGTTGCCCTTAGAAGGCAAGCCTGGTTGCGCCTTTGTCACTTTGCGGAGGCCTTAAAGTCTTCTTTCACTGACGCCCCCTTTGATGGTTCTTCTTTGTTTGGAACCAAAGTGAAAGACACCCTCACCAGGTGCAAACAAGAGGGAAAGACCCTGTCTGCCGTAGGGGTCCGTTTTTCCCTTCCCTCTAGGCCTTACCCCAAGGCCCAGCGGGGTGGGAAGATGTGGTTCAAAAAATCACAGAGGTTTTTTCCTGCCGCACAAGGTGAGTCCCCCTCCAGAGGCAGAGGAGGGGGAGGTTATTCAGGGAGATGCCGCCCTAGAGGCAGAAGGGGCCCCCGCAATTCGGGAGACCGCGATTCCTTTCGCAGCTCCCCCTACTCTCGTTCCTGAGGGAGGGCCCGGCTGTGCTTATCCGGAGCCAGTCGGGGTCAGATTTCGTTATATCTGGAAGCTTGGAAAAGCATCACCCAGGACCGATGGGTATTATGAATAATTTCCGGAGGTTGTCATCCCGTTTGTCAGACCCCCCCTTCAGTCAGAAAAATCCCGGATGTTCCACCCAGTCAAAGGGATCAAGCAGCCTCAGAGGTTTCAAAGCTGCTAGGAAAAGGAGCCATCCAGCGTGTCCCCTCAGACCAAGTCGGATTAGGGACTTACTCAAGATTGTTTTTGGTGCCGAAAAGAATAGGGGACCTGAGACCCATATTAGATCTCAGCTGACTGAACAACTATGTACAGAAGTCAAAGTTCCGTATGGTCACACTACAATCGATTCTCCCATTATTGGGAGAGGAGGTATGGATGTGCTTCATCGACCTCAAGGATACTTACTACCACGTCAAAATGGACAGGGCATCCAGGCGTCACCTACGCTTCCGGCTGGGAACCAGTCATTTCCAGTTTCGAGCCCTGCCCTTTGGTCTCACCACAGCCCCCAGGGTGTTCACCAAATGTATGGCGGTGGTGACTGCTCACTTGAGACATCAGGGATTCCAAGTGTTTCCGTATCTGGACGACTGGCTCCTTACCACCCCCACCAGGCATCTACTAGTCCAAACCAGGGACGCTACCATCGCTCTGTCAACAGTTGGGCATAACACTAAATTGGGAAAAATCTGCCTTGTTGCTCTCACAGCATGTCACCTTTATAGGTGCAGAATTAGACACCGTTCAAATGCGAGCATTTTTACTGCAGGAAAGGATCAGAGTTTTACAGCAACAGATACACAACCTGATGCCCCTGAGGAAAGCAAAAGCAAGATGGGTTCTTCAACTCCTGGGGACCATGGCGGAAACAATTATGTTGGTCCCTCTAGCGAGATTGCACATGAGACTTCTTCAGTGGCTCCTCTTTATTCAATGGTGTCTCCAAAAATTTCCACTTTCTCACCCCATTTTGCTCATGGACAGATGCAAGCAGGATCTCAGTTGGTGGCTTTGCACCAACAATTTGGACAGGGGAAAACCCTTCGTTCCACCCATCCTGGTTGCCACAGTGACCACAGACACCTCCCAGATGGGGTGGGGGGGGGGCATTATCTTGGCAGGACAGTCCAAAGCACTTGGCAAGATCATGAGATACATTTGCATATCAACATCCTAGAGATGAGAGCGGTGCTACTTGCGTTGCAGGCACTTCAGAGCTTTCTGCCTCTAGGGACGATTGCAATACACTCGGACAACATGTCAGTAGTGTGGTATCTAAACAAGCAAGGGGGAACCAGATCTTATCCCCTGTGCAGAAAGGCCATGCTTGTGTGGCAGTGGGCAGTATCTTCCCAACGGTTTCTGGTGGCAACATACATTCCAGGGAAGTCCAACGTGATAGCGGACAGGCTAAGCAGAGCTATTCTGATGCCTTACGAGTGTTCCCTGAATCCTCTAGTTGCAGATGGGGTCAGCCTTGCTGTGACCTTTTTGCCAGCCCCCTCAACGCTAAATGCAACAGCTACTTCACGCTGATCCCCCCACAGGGGGGGAGTCACCCAGGGACGCTCTAGTTCACGATTGGCCCTCCGGTCTGTTTTATGCTTTCCCTCCGTTTCCCTTGTTGTCAAAAGTGATTCAGAAAGCGCAATCCTTGGGAAGCAGAATGATTCTGATTGCTGCTCCACACTGGCCTCATCAAGTCTGGTTCCCCTTTCTCCAACCCTACATTGTGGACACTCCTTGGATTCTGGACCCACAACCAGATTTACTGACTCATGTCGGGACAGTTCCACCCCTCTCTGATGACCCTACGTTTGACAGCCTGGCTACTCCACTTCCTTCGTTAGTTAGGCTTCACCAGTTTTCACCAGAACTAGTTCACATTTTATCTTCCTCTCATAAGCCCACTACTAGGAAGATTTATTCTAGCAAATGGAAGAAGTTTTCTATTTGGGCGCATACCCAAGGAATTGATCCTTACACAGCCCCGATTGCTTCAGTCTTGGAGTTTTTGTCTATGCTTTTCCATCAGGGTTCCGCATCGGCTACCATAAAAGTTCAGTTGGCAGCGATATCTAATTTTCATGTTGCGAATGAGCCTAGTCTCATGGCTCACAGACTCTGTAAGGCTTTCCTGAAGGGTACTCTATTACTCTGTCCTCCGGTCTCCGAACCTATCATGCCCTGGGATCTCAATTTTGTTCTATAAGCCCTCACTTCACCACCTTTCGAGAATGCAGCTACCTGTGATTTGAAATTCTTGACCTGGAAAACCGCCTTTTTAATAGCAATCACTTCAGCCAGGCGGATTTCAGAAATTCAAGCCCTTTCTATCAAACCTCCATACTTGAGCTTCCATAAGGACAGGATTTCTCTTAGACCAAACCCTTCTTTCCTTCCTAAAGTGGCTTCTGTATCCTATCTTAATCAGTCTATTGAGTTGCCTGTATTCTTTCCTCATTTTTCAAACAAGGCAGAATTTAAATTTCATCAGTTGGATGTACACACACAGTTACGTTTCTATCTGCACCGAACAAAAGATATCCGAAAGTCTGATCAACTATTTGTCTCCTTTTCAGAAAACAAAACTAGGTCACCTGTCTCCAAAATCACACTATCCAGATGGATATCTAGTTGCATCTCTTTCGCCTACCCTGTAGGAGGAAAAGACCTGCCGCTTCTGGTCGAGGCTCACTATACTCGGGCTGTTTCTACATCTACAGCCTATCAAGCCAGATTGTCGATGGATGATATCTGTGCTGCAGCTACTTGGGCTTCTCCTCACACATTTGTTTCTCATTACAAATTGGACGTGGTATCTAGGGGCAGGTCGTCTTTTGGTTCCACAGTACGCAGGAGTATTTTCCTATGAGCCACCCAGGATGTAGGTGCTAGGGACGCTGTCCCACAGGTAAGAATGTAGGTGAGATTGGACTACATAACATCAAGACGTTATGTACTCACCATAACGTTCGATGTATGTAGTCCATCTCTCCTCACATTCCTTCTTACCCTCCCACCTTCCCCCTTCCTGGAGGATCTGGAGGTTAGGTTTCTATTTACAGAGTTCCCTTCACCTTTAGCTTATTCTTTTTTAACTGGATGTTGTGTATGCATGGGGTATGCAAACTAGATCTGGGGATATGGAGCAGTGCACCATGGGATACCTGCTTAGCCCAGCCAATAGAAGACTTCGAGCTAGAAAAGTTTGGCCGAGTCGGAGCCGATATTCTTATTCTTATTATAATGCTAGTAGAGAACATGCAAATGTTTTACCCATGGAGAATGTGAATACTATAATAACTTCAGGCACAGCAAGAAATGTTGAGAATAATATGCTGAGAGTACCACTGACTTTTGCGAGTAACATTAATATAGTTTGTGACATAGTCCGAAACAACTGGGATATTATATCGAGTGTAAAAGAACTCAATGGAATAATAGGAGAAACACCATCCTTCTCCTTTAAAAATAGTAAGCCCCTTGAAAGACAATTATGCTACAGAAAAATAGATGAGCCAAAGTATGTAAAGTCTGATAAGATGGGCACGTTTGCCTGCAGGAGATGCACAGCATGCCCATTCTTTTTTGGTGGGGGACAGTATAAACATCCTGTCAGAGGTTTCGCCATTGATGCACACTTCTATGCTGACTGTCACACTGCAAATTTAGTATACTTTAGTTTCTGCACTAAGTGCCCTGCCTATTGTATAGGTAAAATTAATAGATTATTGAAGGACAGAATTTTAGAACATATGAGAGATATCAGAAACCAAAAAGAAAGCAATGCATGTGATGCAAGAAGGGAACACACACACTTTTAAGTTCCTGGTTCTCCATATTGTCCATAGAAGTAAAAGAGGTGGAAATATTACTAACAATACTGAAGCTTTGGAACAAGAATGGATTATTAAGTTCCAAGCAGACAGACCACCTCGCCTAAACTCCAAGGTTTCTTTAAAACCATTGCTTAGAAACAGCGCCTTGAAGCAGTGATGCTCTAGTTATTTAGTATTTTTTATGCTTTTTTATATAGCTATTAATATTGTAATTAGAAAATTTTAGAAATGTATCCCATATTCTATACAGCCTCTGTGTTTTTTATATATATTTACATATATATATATATATATATATATATATATATATATATATATAGTTTTATACCTTAAGTATTATTATTTGGTGTATTGATTTTAACATGGAACTGATTGGTTGACACCATGATGAATCACTATTTAAATGAAGTTTAACTGCTTTAATTTGTCTGATGAAGCAGAGAGGACTCTGTGAAAGCGCTCACATTTTTTCTAAATAAAGAGTTGCGTGCTGTGTGTATCCAGCAAGTTTTATTTTACTTAGTGCTGTGATATGGCCTGAAACCATGTTGGGTTTTGGAGAGGAGATTATTAGCTAGGAGGTAGTTGGAGACCTGGGTGTTAATACATTTTTCAAGTGTCTTGGAGAGAGGTGAGTGGATAGCAGTGGGGCGGTAATTGGAGAGATCGGTGGAGGGGAATGATGTGGGATATTTTCCATATCAGGGGAACATAGCCTTCTGTTATGGATCGGTTGATTAGAATTGAAATTGGGTAGGCTAGTGTATTGGCTGCAATTTTCAAGTATTCAGAGGGGAGGTTGTCAGCTGTGTGTTTGGTGGGTTTAAGTTTTGACAATAGATTTTTTATGTTGGAGGCAAGTACTGAGGTGAAGAAAAAAAGGAGTGGGGGCGTTAGGGTCAGGAGTTGTGGGTGCTGTTGTAGGGAAGTGTTTGTTTAGACATGTTATAGTTTCAGTGAAGTGTTTGCTGAAGGATTTAGCAATACTGCTAAATGAGGGGGGGAATGGACGGCTGGGGAGTATCAACCTTCCCTGGATGGAGGATAGTGTTAATAGTGGACCAGAATTGCTTAGGGTTGTGGTTGGTAGAGTTTAGGGTGGATTTATATTAGAGGGATTTGCCTAATTTTATTTGCTTTTTGGCTTTATTCCACAGTTCAAGGAATGAGCCAGTGCTCCCAGGCCTTATCTCTGGATTTCATTAGGGTTCTGGTTGTCTTTTGTAACCATGGGGCATGCCTGGATCTGACTTTGGCATTTCTTACAGGAGCATGGGTATTTAGGATGGAGAGGAAAGGTACTGTTGAAATGGACAGCCTCATCTAGGTTGAGGTATTTAGTGGTGACCAGTTAATGTTTTGCAGGGAGGAAGATGGAGTTGGGTTTGAAGTTGGACTTGTTCCGTATTTGCCTGTGGATAATGGGCTTGAGACTGTTTGTGAGGTGCCAAATTAAGAAAGTGGAGGAGTGGTCACTAAGACTCTCAGGTAAGCAGCCTGCTAGGTAACAGTGAAGGGCTTTGTTGACTATGATCCAGTCAAGTAAGGTATGATTGTTAGGGTTTTTGTTGAGTCAGGTAGGGTATTGGATAAATTGAGTGAACCCATGGAGATTTAGGTGAATGGTTGGGAGATTGTTATTACAAGATAGCCATTTGATGTTAGTCGCCGAGAATGATGGTTTCCTGGGGTAGAGAGAGAGAGAGTAGCCCAGCTGAAGAGATTTTCTAGGGGCGAAATATTTTGCCCTGGTGGGAAAATAGTATCCTATGATATTGGCTGTTTTGTTTGGATTTAGTTTGAGATTGGCATAAAGGATTTCTTCATTGTGGTGAGGGACAAATGTTTTCAGGCATTTAATATTAAGGTGGTGTTTAAATATTAATGCTACACCACCTCCTTTTTTGGACAATCTATGTGAAGGATGTATTCAGGTGGAAGTATTTCCTCACTGTTGATGTGAGGTTTGAGCCAGGTTTCAGTTAGAAAGAGAATATCTGGGGAATATATGCTTATGCTGGCATGTAGTTCTTGAATTTTATTGTATATGCTTCTGATGTTTAGGGACATTATAAGTAGGTCTGTTTTTTTTTTTGTTTTTTTTTGGCTAGTTGAGTTGGGGGGTTGCTAGGACTACGGTTTGTGGTTGGGTTGGATTTGGGAGGACCAGGGTTTGAATGGATGTCTCCAGCAAGGGCTAGTTGAGGGTGTTTAGGATATGTTTTATATGCATAGTAAATTGCTTATGGTATCTTATGGATATTTTTTGTGTGTGTGTTAGGTGTTTGGTAATGGAATGTGTGTGTATTGGGAGGATGTTTGTGGTGGCAGGGGTTGTATAGTTATAGTGTAAATATTTGAGGGAGTGTGTTGAAGAGAGTACAGTGGAAGTTGTTGAGGCATGTGACTGTGGAGCCTTGGTAGGATGTAATGTGAGCTAGAACTACACAGGTTAGATTTGTTATATTGGGTAGTAGCATGATTGTGTTGGATGTGGGGGGAAGGGGTAACTAGTGGTGTAGCCCAATTGGTGGTAATTACGGCTGGGGTTAAGGCTAAGAATAAATGTAGCGGTACTGGGGTGGGTGGGAATAGGGGACAGGAAGGCGAGCGAAGTGAGCGTAGCGAACTGAGTGGGCTAGATTCCCCCCCCCCCCAGGCTAAAGATTTCAGGGTAAGTGTCTAAATAGCCAAATTGTTAGGAGTTATTAGAATCTAGTAGGGAAAAACAATCTACAGACCTGATTTCAGCTGTGTCCTTTCTGGGTAGATACCTAGTTTGAAGCAGAAAAAAGTGGCAGTTTTAAGTACCTTTTTGCCTCTATTTTACAAGTGGACAATTCCAGTGTATCTACTGTGTTGCCTTTTTTTCGCCTAGAGGTTTATCTTGGTTTACTGATAACTAAAAAGAGAAAGTTTAACTGGGGAATGTATTTACAGCTGATGGGGGTGGGGCGCAGCTGTTGTCCCTAGCTGTGGGTAGAGCCAGTTATTTCTGCTTTAGACCAGGTACTTTCTACAATAGCAGGCTAAGAGGGAAATATAGCTAGACACCTACAGTAACTTATTTTCGTGTGAAAGTCCTTGACTCCTTGTGACTGGTTTCTTCACTGCAGATGCAGTCAATGGCCAGGGATTCAGCAAGTGGGGAACTGAGAGAGAACCCGTACACAGGAACTGTGGTCAAGTAACTTAATTTCGTTTTACAGCCCTTGAGTCCTTGTGACTGGTTTCTTCACTGCTGATGCGGTCATTGGCCAAGGATTCAGCAAGTGGGGAACTGAGAGAGAACCCGTTCGTAGGAACTGTGGTCAAATGAGGTACACCACGAGCTGAAGGAACTCTTTGCACGAGATTGGCTTTCCAAGTGATCTTCAAAACATCTCTCAGCAAAAGGCCTTTTTGACACATAAAGGTGGATTTTTATCTGGAAACTTTCCTAAGCTTCTTCAATCAGTCTGACTTCTGCAAGAGAATTTTTTTGGATCCTATGGTTCATGGTGTCTGTAATTCTCATGATTCTTCTAGTAAGGTTGCACGTGAAAAAAATTGAATGGTTTCTGAAACAAAAAAGAATTACATTGACCCCAATATCTGCATGTACTGGAATTTCAGATTCCAGTTGTGGGCTTTGTCAGAAAGGAACTGCACTGGTGGGGACATGAGATAAAAACAAATTCAGGCCTTTCCTTTTCTCCTGACACTCAAGGCAGTCTGTAAAGGGGCAGTTTCCTGTGGGGGTAATGGTCCAATGCCTGTGGAATTCTTCAAACAGACCAAAGCATATAACTGTGTCAGAGGTAACTAATGTTTTGAATTCTGTTCATTACCTGTGGTCCCCATGAACTTTACAGGCAGTTACAAACACCACCACTGTTTGTGTTGTGGTACATAACTGAGAAGGGGTGGTTACAACGTCTTACTCTCTGTGCAGGTTGGCCATGATGGCTTGGGAGTTGCCCCTACAGTATTTAACTGTCCAAGCATCTTGCATACTGTCGGAGCAAAATGTAGTAGCAGATAAGCTGGGCAGGACCGGGGCAGACCCCCATGAATGGAAATTGAACAGGGGAGGCTTTCAGGAATTGAGGTAGTTGTGGGGAACACCTCAGATCAGTTTGTCTCCTTTCAAAACAGACAACTGAAAAGTACTGCTCTAGTGCTCCTTGCAAGCAAGCCTGGAAAACAGATGCAGTTTAATTCCCACAGATGGAAATGTTTCTATATGCCTTTCCACTGATATCCAGGATAATTCTGAAGATTCAGAAGGCCTCTGCAAAAAAATAATTATGGTGACTCCCTTTTGGCTCCGCACCATTGGATGATGTTAGTTTTTCACTGTTGCAGTCATCACATTTGGGTTATCTGCTTGCAGTAGCCCTCAGTCGGCCTGATTATCAAAGTCTTGGGTCCTGCGTCAGTTGCTGTCATCTTCCATGACCTCAGGTAGTCAGGGGTATAAAGCATGCAGCCGATGCCATTATATCAGTCTTTCTTTCCGTGCGGTGCCTGAAGCAAAAACAGCCAATCGGCCGACTCATGTAATTTTCGTTTTCTAGTTTCAGAACCAAAGTCATCAATTAAGCTAAGTACCCCGTTGGGGAACCTTTTTCCTGCTTTAAACCGATGTCAGTAAAAGTTAACAATTGTATCTCTTGTGGAAAGCAAATACCTTGTAAAGATTTTCATTAGTACTGCATTTCTTGCTTAGGCCCAGACAAAGACGTACCTCGCTGTCGGTTTTCTGCCCTATTCAAACCTCAAACTATTCGTCGTCTGTTCATTTACGCTTCTGAATATTTTGGTACTCTGTTCAATTATCCAGAAATGGCTTTGGTAAGCCATCTGACTACCGACATTCCGAAAAAACGCAAAGATAAAGACAGAGACGGACCGCATAGGTCCAAAGCTGCCGACGACGCTTCACCTAAGCTAGTTGACAGTTCACTGGTACTCATTGAGGCACTTTCGCAGCCCCTGATACCCGCTACTTCAGATTCGCAGGCCTCTACTGAGACCCATTCGGAGTCCAGTATGCCGTGAGATGTTTCCTCGACTGTGGAATCTGTGGATGTCTCTACCTTGGATGGGTCCGGAGCCGCTGTGCAGGCACCGGCTTCTGAGGGTGTATTCAGACCTATTGACTTGCATATTAAACAGACGCCATCTTCTTCAAGGCCTAAAACTCGATCCATGCCTAAAAAACCGACGCCCAGACCGCATGGGTCAGGCCCTTATTACTGTAATCAGGGGAAGCCACCCTTCCCCCTCTGAGACCTAGGACTGATTTTCCTTCTGATTCTTCTGATCAGGACTCTGAAATTTCTGTTTTCACTGATGACCAGGATTTACCCTTGTCTACCATATGAGGATTCTGATGCAGAGGACTCCATTCCCTCTGCTTCCCCTCCAGAATATTTCTCTTTTGGTGAAACTGTGCATACTCTTAGGGAGCATTTTCGCTGGGAAAGCCAGGATTACTCTGACTCCAAAAAGAGACTTAGGGATTTCTTACTACTGCCCCAACACAGGCCTTTTGCTATACCTCCTGTACTGGACATTGTTGATGATGCCTTCTCAGAATCTAGCCTGGCCTCTGATTCTTTACCTCCTGCTCCCAGAAAACCTGATGGGTATTACAGGGTTCCTGACTCTCTCAAGTTTCTTTTTAAAAATCCTACTGCGAATCCTGAGACCATTTCACAGGGACGCAAAGGCATTAAGGGTACTACTGGCAAAAATCCTACCCCCTCTGATAGAGATTCTAGGGCACTGGATAGATGGGGTAAGAAGGTATACATTTCTGCAACCTTGGCCATTATATGTTCATAGGTGTGCACTAGGCTAATGGCCCTAGAGCCTTTGCAAGCCTAGCCCATAGGATTACCCTGGCATCGTGCTAACCCAGTTACCTTGAGGAATATGTAACTTGTCTGATTTCCTAATACTAAATTCACAAGTTCCAATAAATATTCTTAATTATTTCTTCAGAAATCTGCCCTCGTTATCTTTTCCCTTCTAGGTCCACCAGTACATTCTCACCATTACGAATCAAGTTCCAGTTCCAATCCATAAATATTCCCTGCTGAAAGCTGATAAAAAATGGGAGTAATTAAACTCCATAGTAGCAATTTCTGGTGGAATATAAACATATGCCAGGATAATCCTCCTCTCTTAGCAACAGCTCCTTACCACCACAACTCAACAGTTGTCTTTTTTCCCCTTTATTGCTTTTTGAGCCCCTCTAGCAGTAAGTATTACTCCCCTTTTCCTTTGACCCCAATATTCTAATCAATGTCCACCCTGAAATTCTCACTGTCAAGTGCACAGGCTCATTTCAATCCAAATGTGTCTCCTGCAACACTATTTACACCCTACATATTATAATATAATCTAAAACTCTGCTTTTTGTCTATACATACAAGGCCATTATGATAGAAAGTTATTACTACCACTAATTAAACATAAAAGATTTCTTGAATGTGTATTTCCAACTTTTGGCTTGCATCCATACACCGTTTGGCAAACTGATGTTTTATGCAGTCACTTATCACATTTTGAGAACCTCTACCACATTTTAAGACTTTGTTTCAATGAAAACTGTCAAAACAAAAAAAAAATGTATTCAGAACCACCCTAACCCCTTTTAACATAGAATAAATAGACAAAATGATATACATTTTCAGCAAATTAAGTTTACCTCTCCAGACAGGGATAGTTCTACCAAACAGATGGCTGCACCCACAGTCACTACCTAATATAAAATTAATTACATTGAGTCCTACAACCACGCTATCCTCTCTGTAAAACAACGAAATGCACAGAGGAAACGCAGTGCAGGCTCCAGATAAAAAGATTTTATTGCGATACAACTCGCTATTATTCTAACAATACAATGTCCAGAAAATATAACAAAGTAATTACTTCTAGATAAAAAAACTTCCAAATTTAAAACAGGTTAAGCGCTTTCACCTACACTATGTAGGCTTCCTCAGAACAAAAGTGCTCCAGTGTTTAAATAACTTTTTTGGCACCAAAAACCAATTGCAGCCCTTAGTCATATCGCTCCATTTTTTTTATATGCAACACTGAGCATCCTTCTATTATTGCTTATACATTCCCATTTGATTTTTGTTTTGCACTATAACAATTCTTTGTAATAGCTAATGATTAAAAACAATGATTAAAAACATTTGTTAACTATTCTGAATGAACTAAAATGTGTATTCTGTTGTGATGCATCTTCAGATGTTAGTATTCCCTACCTTATATTAATGATAATTCTGATCTATTATACATCGGCAATTTGATTGTACAACCTTCCAAACCATATTCCTCTAAACATTGTGACATGTACCCTTCTTCCTAATATTTCAAATATGTGATATATTTTAATGCTGAGTAACTTAATAGGGTTTATAACTACTCCAATTTATAACTACTCCAATTTTACGGTTAATAGGGCCCATTTTGATATTATTGTTATAGTGCAAAACAAAAATCAAATGGGAATGTACAAGCAATAACAGAAGGATGCTCAGTGTTACATATAAAAAAATGGAGCAATATGACTTTAAGGGCTGCAATTTGTTTTTGGTGCCAAAAAAGTTAAACACTGGAACACTAGAGCACTTTTGTTCTGAGAAAGCCTACATAGTGTAGGTGAAAGCGCTTAACCTGTTTTAAATTTGGAAGTTTTTTTATCTAGAAGTGATTACTTTGTTATATTTTCTGGACATTGTACAGTTAGAATAATAGTGAGTCGTATCGCAATAAAATCTTTTTATCTGGAACCTGCACTGCGTTTCCTCTTTGCATTTCATTGTTTTACGGAGAAGATAGCGTAATCTAAAATTAAGGTGTCCAATGCTAAAGCTTACTTTATACCTTGTGCCCCCACTTAACACCGAATGCTGTAGTTTTTGTTCTTCTGTTATCTCTATTCCCCTCCCAGATGTGAAGAGCAGCTTGCATGCTTTCAGTAAACATTAAATTTTAGCTCTAAGAAAAAATACTGGCTACCTTTAAATGAATAATCTAAACTGTACACCATTTATTAAAGCATTAAGATTGCTGGGAGAGTTATTACTGTTTATTAACATCCCACAGTTTCAAACTATTTTTCACTGAACTGCTTGAATCTGTACTTTAAATGCCACATTTCACTCAGCAAAGAGTGTTCAGAACTATAAAGATTAATCGCTTGCTCCTGTAGACTGCTCTTCACCTAAAAGTGGCAGCCATCAGTGAGAACAGGGGAAGAAAGAAAAAAAAAGCAAACAACTTTGCAATGCATGAAAGAATATAGCAATAACCAATGACTGGGTGTGGTACATTGAACACTTACTCATGGTTGGTATGGTTTAATCACAAGGGCAAAGCCTGAGTTATTAAACAAAGGCAACCATCTTCAACACATTACACCCAGTAGTTGGTTATTGCTATTCTACAATGACATTTAAGAAGAAAAAAAAGATGTAGTGTTCTTCCGCATCATTTCTGTATCCTGTGGCTTTGTTGATGTACTGTGCATGCATATAGGGCTTGAGTTCCCATGCTTATGCAATATATCGGTGCTTTGGAAAGCAAGCAAAGACAATGGGAAAAAACCCTTTTGGAGGTACAAGGGGGGGGGAGCAGGTATGTTTCTTTAGCTTTGTATAACGTACCTGATTTTTCTTGTATTTTTCTCTGCCCTCCATTAGGGCCTTAAACTGCCAGTTTCATATGTTAAAGTGTCAACAGTATATTACTGGATTGCTTAAACAGAAAATGATGTTGATTCCTGATTGTGCTGAAAATAAAAATTTACAGGATTTAATGCATTCTGCTGAACAAGTTGGAAAACATACTTTGCATTGTGGTTTTGATTCATTAGAGGCATCTTGCAGGGCTGCTGTCACTTGGTCTGTACTTAGAAGGCATGCTTGGCTTAAGGAGCAATCTTTGCCAGATCATGTTAAGGCTAAATTGCTGGATGCTCCCTTAAACCAAGACCGCCTGAAGGGGGCCAGGAGAGATCGATCTATAAATCGAGGACGTCAGAAACGGAAACTATCGGGAGAGAGAAGACCGGCACAAATTTTGAAGAAAATGTGGAATCAGACGAAAACAGTCTGATTTGGAATATTTTACATAAAAGACTGGACTATTATGAGACTAATGTGTTGAACAGAGGTTTAACCTTTATTCCTACTAGCTATAGTTAAATAACAGATGTGTTAGCAGACATTAAATTATTCACAAGGAATATTATCTTAAAATATTAATATAGTAATGATAACACTAGTTAACAACAAATTGAGTGAATATACACCACATAACCACCCCCTAGTTGAAGCCTTCTGCAATTTAGTAGAGGATGATATATATGCAGAATTTAATAAAGATCGTTTTGAATGTAGAAATATGAGGAAAGGATCTTATAATTTGAATTATCATGAAAGGAGAGCTTTACAAAGATTGAGACAGGACAATACCATTGTATTTAGACCAGCAGACAAAGGGGGACCGTTAGTAATTATGGATAAGACACAGTATAATAATACAATGACTGAAATGCTCAAAAATGATAAGTATTATGGCACAATAACTAAACAGGAATTGGACAAGATTAAATTTAAAATATATTGTACAATTAAGGAATTGACTGACAGTTATATAATAGATAAGGAACTAGCAGAATTTTTATTAATAGAATATCCAATGATACCAAGTATTCAAGGAATACCTAAAATACATAAAGATAGTATAAATCCCCCATGAGACCTATAGTCTCTGGAGCGGGATAGAGTACAGAGCCATTTTCCATCTATGTTGAGAAACACCTTCAAACTATAATAGATGAAAATGAGCATATCCTTAGAGATACTAATCAGTTCCGATCAGATTTATACCAGTTTTTTAAGTCAGTTGAAATGAATTCTAATATGTTGTTTGTCACCTTAGATGTGCAGTCGTCGTTCACTGTCATTCCGAATACACTAGGAATTAACACTATTAAAAATATTTGACTAAACACAGTTCATATAATGCACAGAAGATAGATTTAATAACTATGTTTTTGGAAATTATACTGGAAAGTAATGTTTATCCATGATGATATAGTGTATATCCAACGTGAAGGAGTGGCAATGGGCACATCATGTGCTAATAGTTACGCAAATATGTTTCTAGTTATGTGGGAAGAGGAAGAGCTGTTCCAGAATGTGTGTCATCTTGAACATATTCGGTTTTATAGACGTTTTGTAGATGTCTTTTTTATATGGGAAGGCACTGTATTCGAACTGCAAAAATATATTGCATTTATGTACAATTTGACTACATATTTAAAATTTACTTCAAACTATTCGGATACTAGAATAGAATATCTTGATGTTTTTGTAGAGAGAGTCATGCACACTCATGTTAATACAGGAGTTCATAGAAAAACATGCTATAGAAATACTTTTTTACATCGACGTAACATGCATCCATCATATATTTTCAGTAACATCATTAAAGGACAAAGTATGAGAATATCAAGATTAAATGCTACTGAAGAAGGATATCAACAGGAAATTAATATGTTCAAATATATATTGCTAGAACGAGGGTATAGAGAAACCGAAATTGCAACAGGTTTGCAGGACTTAGATCAGTTGAGGCAGAGTAGAGCAGCCCCTTATTACTCACAACCAGTTAATTACCCTTGCCAGTATAAAGACATGGACCAAAACTAAAAATACCTATGTATTATACGATGGATAATAAAGATATAATGGATATTATTAGTAAACATTGGCGTATACTAACAAGTAATAAGGAAATAAAGCACATAGTAGGTGAGACACCGAGATTCCAGTACAAAAATAAGCCAAACCTTAAAAACTTGTTGTGCCATTCTACAGTTAGAGCTAATAATCCCCCTTATACTGGTACTCACTGCTGTGGGAGATGCAATTATTGTATGTCTGTTGAGTCAGGGGATAGTTATGTATATCCAGACACAGGACATTATCAATTTTATGTTTCTGCTAACTGTGAAACAGAGCATGTGGTGTATTTGGCTATTTGTCAGAAATGCCAGTCTTTTTATGTCTGAAAGACCGATAGGACGCTCCGTACCAGGATAAAGGAACATCTATATGCTATTAGGATAGGTTATAAATTTAATGCTCTTGCAAAACATATCATGGTCCAAGGACAAGAACATACATTTATGGTTATAGATCCAATTATAAGAGAAGGGAATACACGTAATAACACCGAAAAGAAAGAAATTAGTTGGATCATTAAATTAAGGGCAGACAAAGGTAAGGGCCTTAATGAAAGAGCTTCTATTAAACCTATACTTAGAGCTAGACGTTTGAATAAGTAACTAATGTTATTTGTTATATTTAAACAACTTTTTCTAGTCTAGTTATTAAATAATGACAGAGACTTTGCAAGATAACTTCTGTTTAGTAAAAAATTTTCTTAGAGAAAATATGGAGCCATTATATACAATCATGATTTGTCAGAAATAAGATATAGTGCCAGATATTTACGCTTATTATAATTATATTAATGCATTTTTAAGAAAGGAAGTGGTGGAGCGGGAATAATATGATTTCTTTAGCCTAAAATGAAACGTATGAGGAATACAGTAGTCGTATACTTTGATTGTGCTTTAATTTTAAAAAATAATCTTTTATCCATGAAGAGTCGGGTAGTGTGACGTATGTACTTGTATTTGTAGTAAAGAACAGCTAACGTAGCAATGAATGTAGGAGCATGTGTACTTAATAAACTTTAAGATATATGAGGTTGATCAATATATCGGAAAGAATATGAAGCCTGGTGATTATGAATAGTTTAATTATACAGGTGGATAATAAGTATATATGCATATTGTTACCCGCGTTCTTGACACAGTTGGATACGCAGTGTGAATGTGAGAGGGAAATGCTATGCTATGTTTAGCCCTATTGTTCTAACTTATTGGGAAAGAATTGGATATAGGCATAGTTTGTTTTTATTTTTATATATGCAAATTATTTTAAAATCTGAATAGATCTGCATTTAAATAGCCACAGTGTATTAATATAGTTATTCCGCACTTGTGCACAATGAAGCGTTAATAGGAAAGACCTCTAATGTTACTTATAATGTAATAAGTTTTACAAATTCAACCTAATGTAAAGCTTCATTTATATATGATTATAAGTGACGTTTATAACTTATATGATTATGGATTGAGGAAGGAAGAATTACTATGCAAGTTAAGTGCACTGTTTTAACAAGGCTTTATATAGCATTGCACGTATATGTGAACAGGGTGGAATTTTACTTTAAATGTGAAATTGTTTAATGGGTTTAAGACATGTGATATATATAAGAACAGGAAGTGTTTTTTTTAAATCTTAACGGTCTGATGAAGCTTATGTGAAAGCGCTTACCTTGTATGTTTAATAAAGCCGGTATTCTTTTACTCATATGGATTTTAACACTTTTTCTATGAATACGGTGTATGTTGGAATTACTGCTGTACCTTGGTTATTGGTTGCTGTGTTGCTTGGATTTACAAGACCGCCTGTTTGGCAGCAAAGCAGAAGTAGTACTTAAAAAGATGGAGGAAAAAGCTAAATCTATGCAAACTGTTAAAGGTTTCCTGCAAGTACAGCCTCCCAGATTTAGTAGGCATTGGCGCTCTAAGAATTGGTCCTTTCCTGCCTCTTCCAGGCCTTCTCAGTCCAAACCCAGAACGAGCAGAACACCCAGGCTGCAGTCCCAAGGGACTAACAGAACTAAGCAGTGGGGGGCTCCCACTTCCAAAGCAGGAAGTAGTAAGTCCCCCCCCCATGGTAAACTGTTTCAATGACTTCACTTTAAACCTTCCAAGCCCTGCTCAACTGACTGTTCCTTTAGGGGGCAAGATTGCCCCGCAGGTAAAAAATTGGGAACTCATTACCCAAGACAAATGGGTTTTAAATAGTTTCAAAGGATACAGATTCCACTTCCACTCCATACCAACCCCGAACGGTTGGCCAAATCTAGCCCCAAATCAGTGGGCATAGGCTCATAAGCAAGTTCTCTCTCTTTTAAGCATCAGGGCTATTCAGCCTGTCCCAGAAGAAGAATGGGGGCAAGGTTTCTACTCGAGGCTTTTTCTGGTACCCAGAAAAGTCTATTCCTGGCATCCTATCCTGGACCTGTCTATCTTAAACACATTTTTGGTAATTCCAAAATTCAAGATGCTAACTCTTCATCACCTGCTTCCTATGCTAGGCAAAGATGCCTGGTTGGCAACACTGGATTTAAAGGAAGCCTACCTGCGCATCCCAGTAAGGGAATCTTGCAGAAGATACCTACGCTTAAAAGCAGGCTACATGCACTATCAGTTCTCTGCACTGCCCTTTGGGTTATCTACTGCGCCCTGGGTATTCACAAAGTGCCTAGCTCCAGTCATTGCTTTTTGCAGGCAAAGAAATATTCAGATATACCCATACCTGGACGATTGTCTAATTCAGGCAGAAAGCCAGGACATACTATTGAATCATGTGGCATTTGTAAAGAAACTGCTAACTTCTCTGGGGTGCACCATAAACGAAAAGAAATCCCATCTTGTACCCTGCCAGCAAATTGTATTCCTGGGAGCAAGCTTGAATGTAGCTTCCCAGATGGCCTAACTCACGCCAGAGAAAAGTTCATTTGACAGCCTACTGGCCACAAAGACCCAGCTATCTGCAAGGAAAATACTGCAAGCCCTGGGGTTCATGACCTCCTGCATTCTACTAATTCCATATGCAAGACTGCATATGAGGAAACTACAGTGGTATCTAAAAAGCCTATGGTGTCAACATTCTCGGGATCTAGAGTCAATGATTCCTATCATACCTTGTCTACAGATAGTTCCTTTAGTGGGCAGAGGCCTGCCACCAAAACAAGGGACTGCCATTCACGCTACCCCTTAAACCCTAGCAACAGATGCACAAGACTATGCATGGGGGGGCTCACTTGGCAGGGAAGTGCATTCAGGGCAAATGGTACCCAAGTCAAATATACCTGCATAGCTGTACAGAATGCTGTGACAGCCTTCAAGGACCACATTCTTCCATTACAATTATTGGTAAAGATGGACAACACCACTGTCATGTGGTACATCAACAAGCAGGGAAGAACTCACTTGTACTCTCTCTGCAGACTAGCCATGGCTCTGTGGAACACAGCCTTTAGCTACCAAGTGCACCTACAGGCTCAATTCCTGCCAGGAAAGCTAAATACACTGGCAGACCTAAGAAGAAATCTCATGGACCCACACAAGTGGAAACTGCAACCAAAGATAGTCAACATGTTGGGAAACAAATGGGGGAGCCCAGAGATGGACCTGTTTGCCTCCCCCCAGAACTACCAATTGGACAAATTATGCACAAGGACTCCCCACAAACAAGCTTGGAAAGTGGATGCCCTGTCCTTCACCTGGAAAAACCTGTCCATTTATGCCTTTCCCCCGCTGCCTGTCCTCTCCAAGGTACTACTAAAGATCAAGCAGGACAAACCAAGGACAATACTGATTGCACCAGATTAACCACGCCAACACTGGTACCCCCTCTTGCGTCGTGTCACTGCTGACACCGTGGCACCTGCCTCAGACCCCTACCCTGCTGTCCCAGCAGGAGGGCCAGATTCTGCACCCACAGCTAAAACTTTGAACCTGTCAGCCTGGCTAATTATCTGATCTCTCCATTACCATCCCTCAGTAAACAAGTGATGGATGTCATTCTGGAGGCAAGGAGGCCTAGTACTCGAAAATCCTATGCTGAAAAATAGAAAAGATTCTGTTCCTGGAGACAAACTTAGGGGACGGGGCACAGCAGCGCCCAATTTACCTCAGATTCTTCAATACTTAACTGAGATGCTTCACAAGGGCCTTTCCGTTTTCCTCCATCAAAATTTATGCCTCAACCATTTTAGCTCAGTACAATACAGAATCACACCTCTTCTCTCACCCCCTGCTGAAGTAATTCCTCAGAGGGGCCAAAATTTTAAGACTACCCAGGAGAGCCCCTACTCCAGCCTGAGACCTTAACTTTGTATTGGAAAAGCTCACTCTACCTCCTTTTGAGCCAGCTGCAAATGCAGTTGAAATTCCTTTCGTGGAAAACAGCCTTCCTTCTAGCCATCACGTCAGCAAGAAGAGTGTCTGAATTACAGGCCGTCATGGCAGTGGAGCCCTTCATCATCTTGCATGCGGACAGGGTGTCCCTCAAGACTAATCCTTTTTTTATGCCCAAGGTGGTATCCAGTGTGGCCCTTAATCAATCCATTCATTTGCCAACCTTCTTTTCTAATCCACAGAGCAAGGGAGAACGAATACTGCAATCTTTGGATGTGCACTGACAACTTAGATTTTATTTGGATTGGACTAAGCCTCTAAGGAAAACTGAACAGCTGCTAGTTGCCTTTGCTGCAGGGGCAGAGGAGGAAGGCCATTTCGAAGCAACTCATTTCTAAGTGGATAGGCTATTGCATTAATTTCTGCTATAAGCACCATGGAAAACCAACCCCACAGGGGATAAGGATCACATTCCACCAGGGCTGCATCTACTTCAACAGCCTTTCTTAGCGGTGTCCCTACCAGAGACATCCTAGAAGCTGCTACCTGGAGCTCTGTACATATGTTCACCAAGCATTACCACTTGCCTTTTCTTTCTAAATCCAGAGCTGGTTTTGCCACTGCAGTCTTGCATGGCTTAATAACTGGTCCTAATGCTCTCTAACTGCCTCCTCCCTTCCTTAGCTTTGGGAATCTACCCAAATGTAATGACTGCAACAGTGAAACATGAAGAACATAGTACAGTTGTGTACACTTACCGTAAATGTAGATGTTTGAGTATATTCACTGTTGCAGTCCTGGTTACCCTTCCTCCAGCCCTTCTTGTTTACTGTATTTAAGCTTTCTGGTGTATTTGCTTTTTGTTGGAGGTGTAACCTTGTATATAATTGCTTTCCATTATGGGGGCACCTGACATCTGGGGCAAGAAAAACTGATGTAATGGCATCGGCTACATGCTTTAATACCCCTGACTACCTGACGTCATGGAAGAAGAGACCGCATCCGACACAGGACCCAAGACTTTGATAATCAGGCTGGCTGAGGGTTACCTGCAGGCAGATAACCCCAAATGTAGTGACTGCAACAGTGAATACACTTGAACATCTACATTTACGGTAAGTGTACACAACTGTACTATCTAAGCAGTGGACTACCTCCACTTTAAAACCAGAGAGTTCTAAGCCACCCCCTTATGGTAAGAACTCCCACTGACTCACCACCCCCACCACCTCCCTCTGCCCACCATCATTGTACTATCTAAGCAGTGGACCACCTCCACTTTAAAACCAGGGAGTTCTAAGCCACTCCCTTATGGTAAGAGACTCACCACCCCCACCACCTCCCTCTGCCCACCTTCACTTACCCCAGGAGGAAAACTCTCCTTTCACGCAAGCACCTCGGTCACCATTACCAGCGACCACTGGGTTCTGAACATAGTGTCTCAGGGATACAAATTTTCCTTCCACACCCTTCCAACCCCAAAAGGGTTCCCAGATCTACCTCCAAACCAGTGGGTAGAGGCTCAAAAGCAAATCCTTTCCCTGCTTTCTATGAGGGCAGTAGAGTACGTTCCTGCAGAACAGGTAGGCCAAGATCTCTACTCCAGACTTTTTCTGGTGCCTAGAAAAGAGGGCACCTGGTGCCCCATCTCGATCTATCCATTCAAAACACCTTCCTGCTGACCCCAAAATTCAAAATGCTCGCCCTCCAGCAGCTGCTACCCATGCTGTCCAAGGATGCTTTGTAGCCACCCGCCTACCTCCACATTCCTGTCAGGGAATCTTGCAGGAAATATCAACTTTTCAGGGCAGGATCTCAACACTTTCAGTTCTCTGCACTTCCCTTTGGCTTATCTACTGCTCCCAGAGTTTTCACAAAATGTCTGGCTCTGGCCATTGCCTTTTGCAGACAGTCAACGAAAAGAAATCCAAACAGGTGGCTACCCAAAGGATTATCTTCCTGGGAGCAAGGCTAGACACAGCATCCCAGATGGCATTCCTTACACCAGAAAAACAAATTTTCCTGACAGGCTACTTCTCTCAACTAGCCACCAGGCCGCAGTTATCTGCAAGGAAGATCCTGCAAGCTCTGGGGTTCATGGCAGCCTGCCATACTACTCATTCCATATGCCAGACTGCATAAGAGGAAACTTCAGTGGTACCTAAAAAGCCTTTGGTGTCAACACTCTCAAGACCTGGAAACTCTTCTACCTATAATTCCTTGCCTCAGAAAAGATTTTTTTTGGTGGGCAACAGCATGCTCCCACAGCAAGGGACTGCCTTTCTCACCAACTCCTGCCACCCAGACCCTCACCATAGATGCATCAGACTATGTTTGAGATGTACACCTGTATGGCAGGTGCATACAGGGCCAATGGAGCCTGCAGCAAATTCCTCTGCACATCAACCAAAAAGAGATGATGGCTGTCCAGCATGCTTTGATAGCTTTCAAACCCCTTCTCTCTCCAGGGGCTGTCCTGATCAAAAGAAACACCACCACTGTGATGTGGTATAGCAACAAGCAGGGAGGGACTCGCTCCTACCCTCTATGCAGGCTGGCCATGACCCTTTGGCACACAGACTCTGCCATGCAACTGCACCTGTTAGCATAATTCCTGCCAGGCTCTCTCAACTCTCTGGCAGACAATTAAACAGAAATCTTCTGGACCCACATGAGTGGCAGCTCAACAGAAGAACCTTCACCCTAATCACTCAGAAATGGGATACCCTGAAGGTCAACCTCTTTGCCTTCCAAACCAACCATCAGCTCAGCAAGTTCTGCACCAGGGAGCATCACTGCGTGGCTTGGAAAGTGGATGCCCTGTCCTTCCCCTGAGTCTATCTATCGGTCTATGCCTTTCCACCCTTACCTCTCATCCCCTAGGGTACTGCTTAAAATAAAGGAGGAAAAAACAAGGACCATTCTTATAGCTCCAGACTGGCCTCGTCAGCACTGGTACCCCTTGCTGCACAGCCTGTCCCCACTGCCACCATGGCATCTTCCTCAGATTCCAAACCTCCTGACTCGGAGGGAAGGGGAATTCATTCATCCCCAATTGCAGACACTTGGTTTGGCAGCTTGGCTTATTCCCTAACCCCGAACCAATCTGTCAACCTCAGTAAACAGGTACTAGATGTTATCCGTGAGACGCCCTAGCACTAGAAAGTCTTGTGCTGACAAATGGAAAAGTTACTGCACTTGTATCCAGGCTAAGGAAGCCAATACGGCACAGCCCTCATCTCTCTCATCCTGGATTACTTAGCTGACCTACTGCACAGTGGCCTCTCTTTCTCCTCTATAAAAAATTCATGCCAGTGCTCATTTTCGCACTGAGCAGCCCCTTTTCTTACATCCTTTGATCAGACAGTTCCTAAGAGGAGCTAGCAATTCGAGACCACCCAGAAGGGCACTAGCCCCAGCTTGGGACCTTAACTTTGTATTGGAAAAGCTCACCCTGCCCCCTTTCAAACTAGCTTCTTCTGCAGAGCTAAAATTTCTCTTCTGGAAGACAGCATTTCTTCTGGCCATCACTTCAGCCAGAAGAGTCTCTGAGCTGCAAGTGCTCATGGCTATGGAACCTTTCATCATCTTCCTTGCTGATGGGGTATCCCTCAGGACTAACCCATCCTTCATGCCCAAGGGTGGTGTCCAGTGTGGCTGTCAACCAATCCATTCATTTGCCAACCTGTTTTCCTCATCCCCAGAACAAGGGGGAAAGGATTCTGCACTCTCTAGATGTGCACAGACAGCTCAGATTCAATCTAGACAGGACTAAATCCTTCAGAAAGTCTGATAAATTGCTGGTTAGCTTTGTTACAGGGGCAGAAGGCAAAGCCATCTCCAAACAAACCATATCCAAATCCAAATGGATAAATTACTGCATTAATTTCTGCTACAAACATGGAAAGCCTCCCCCCAAGGGGTTAGGACTCTCTCCACCAGAGCAGCCTCCACCTCTGCAGCTTTCCTCAGAGGAGTCCCCACCAGGGACATCCTGGAGGCTGCCACCTGGACTTCTGTTCACACCTTTACCAAACATTACCACCTGCCTCTCTTCTCCAAATCCAGGGCAGGGTTTGCCTCTGCAGTCTTGCAGGACATCCTAGCCAGCCCCTAGTTTTTTTGACTGCCTCCACCCATTTCCTCAGCTTTGGGTTTCTACCCAAATGTGATGACTGCAACATGAAACACGAAGAATATAGTACAATTGTGTACACTTACCATAATTGTAGATGTTTGAGTGTATTCGCTGTTGCAGTCCTGGTTTGCCTTCCTCCATCCCCCTTTCTTCTCTTTCCTTACAAGTGACATATTGGGATTTACTTTCTACTTGTGGGGTTCTTCCACCAGAACCTAACTCCTACTTGGGAGCTCCTGACAGGTTAGGCAAGGAAAAACTGATGTAATGGCGTCTGCTGCCTTATTTTATACTACTGACAACTTGACGTCAGTCCTGAAGCGATAACAACAGACATAAAAATACTAAGCCTCTGATATTCAGGCCGGCCGAGGGCTACCCTGGCATGGATAACCTAAATGTGATGACTGCAACAGTGAATACACTCGAACATCTACATTTATGGTAAGTGTACACAACTGTACCTTATAAGTACATAAGCAAGGGAGAAGGATCACCAAGGATATTTGGGAGAGTACCTGCTGAGGAAATTTTGTTTGGGTCACTGACAAGTATCCAGTTTGGAGCCTTCAACATTACCTTAGTGAACCTAGTTGGGTATGTTCCTGTGGTTGCAGTGTTGCAGTGTTGCTGTGGATTATTAAATTATCGTTAAAAGAAGAAATTGGCGCCTTATTTCCTCCACAAGTGGTTTTTTTTTGGTGAAGTCTTGCTTTGTACGCTTGTCTCCGTTTTTTATAGTTGGGGATGTAATTAATTGAGTAAAGTTAAATAAGTTGATGTTAGAGAATGTGAACTTGGTGCAGAACTGTGACAAGTTAATATTAACATCTCCCAATATAATGGTTTGATTTTTGATTGTGCTGGAGATCCAGGCCAGCATATCTTCCGGAATGGATATTGCCTGGGGGAATATAAAGATCGACCATGCATAGTTCTTTTGGTTTTATTTTGTGTTAGGGATGAAATGAGGATTTCTGCATTAAAAATTGGGGAATGGTGTTTGAGAAAGAGGTTATATAGTACAATTTAGGAAAGAGGAGTGCAGTGACTCCTCCTCTTTTGTATTGCCTAACTAGCCCTTATAGTGTTGAAACCTAGGGGAGGGAATTCTGAGTCTTTTATGTTTGGTTTGAGCCAGGCTTCTGTGGCAGCAGTAATGCCTGGTTGGATGTGGATGGTCCAGGTGTGGAAATCTGTGATTTTGTTTTGAATATTTTGGAAGTGTAGTGCTTCTAAATGTGGGGATTTTTGGCAGTTTGGTTGAAGGGAGATGTTAAAGTGGGACCTGGTTTGGGTTGGATAGCACCACTGAGAATTATAGTTGAACGTATAGGTGTTTAAATGGGTGGCTGTTGGTGGTGTTTGGGTCTACTAAGGTGTATACTTTTGATGACTGTATGACATGTTATAGATAGAATTTTCCATTTGGAGAAGAGTAGTGGGTGTATAGGAAAGAGGTTGGAAGATATACTAGAGGAAATGAGTTTGATGAAAGAGATGACAACTTTTGTGGGTTTAGAGGGAATGGAGATAGGGTTAAGAACTATGAGGTGAACCAGTACAAAGAGTAGTAGTAGGAAAATATGTAAATTTAAGTAATGTGTGATTGAATTTCATATAGTAGAAATAATGTTGATATAAATGCTAGTAGGAGTAAGATATAATATGAAATGGCGTAGTTATGGTAACTGCAGAGTATTGTGTAAGAGAAAGTGAGGGGAACTATAGGAAATAAGGTAATAGAATAGGTAGAACCTGGAAGAGTGTAGGAATTATGAGAGGATAGGGTTGGGAAGAAGGAAGTGGAGTAGGAGAGGTCAGGAGGAGTGCTGATGTAATGGTGAGGTGATTGGTGTGTTTGTAGGTGTGGCTGAGAAGTATAAGTCTAGGAGTATTGGGGGTGGGTGAGATTTGGGGCTAGGGTAGGGGAGCAGAGTGAGCCCAAGTGGAGCAGGTTTGAACCACAAGGCAGAATCAACAAAACAAAACCAATCCGCTACACTAGCATGCCCCGGGTCAGTTCCCTTAAGTATTATTCAGACCTTCATATTCACTTTATGTAATTGAGAATATGTAAGATTGGTTAGTGTTTACTAGGAATTTTCAATTCACTGAGACCACAAAGAAAAGGAGGAAAAACAATTGTTTATGGCTAAGGGAGGAAGGGGACCAAAACAAGAATCTGAGTAGTGTGCACACCACTAACCTAGAAATGCTGATAGATTATATTTGCAGAAACTGAGTAGTGAGCAAAAATTTGTTAGCACACAACATTGCAGGCACTTATAAGTTTAATGGATCTTGAAAATGTGATGTTTGTGAAGGCAAGGGTGAGAAATCCAGGCAGACACTTCAGTGGGGGAAACTCTCACAATGCAGTGTATTAGGGAGTGTAAAAGAAAGAAAAGCAAATGTACCGTTTAAGGGAGGGGATAGAGAGTAGAGAAGATCTAAACATTTGCATACAAAGTATGCTGAGAAATGAGTCAAAAACTTTACAAGACTATATATACTAATAGAGCAATAAACCAGGTTGATACAGGTAAACTAAATATAACTGCATTAAATGCAAGAGTTCTGTTAGCAGCCAGCAAAAATAAAACCAGCAAGCATCTAATATAAGAAACAAAGTACGACTCGTATCAGTGACCAACATTATAAAGTTTGTGATCAGCAGCAGACTTGCATAAAGTAAAGCATCAATGTTATGTTGTCCCATCTTGCCTTCATTCTTGCTGGTTGGGTTCGGAGCCGAAACTCTGCTCCGACTTGGCCGTATACCAAAGCTCGAGAGCTTCTACTGGCTCGAGCCTAAGTACTATTCCCATGGTGCTTAGCGTCTGCTCCCCAGATCTCATTTGCCAATTGAAGCTTCAGGATTGTGTTCACTGGCTCAGGCTTGTAAAATTTTCATTTTTATAGCTTAATACTCCTAATCTTCTAAATACTGTTTCTTATAACCTATTAGTTTTTATAGTAATAGCCTTTGCGATAATTTATTCTTATCCTTGGTAATTTTTTCCCTTGTGGCTGTTTTTTCTTTGGGCCTTGTCTTCTCTTCAAGAATCCGTTTTAGTTAGAGGATTCTTGTCCCTTTCTCTCCCCCTCTCAGGAGACTCTGTTTAAGTTAGAAGTGTCTCCTCAGGAGGAGGAGAAAGTTGTTGAACTTAGAGATTTCTCCTCCTCCCTTTTTTCCTTCGTTTTGTCTTTTAAAAAAAAAAAAAAAAAAGCCTTCCTGTCTTGCTACCTTTCCATTACTGTGTTAATTCTGATATTCTTATACTTTTTGTTTATGGTTATAGTGTGTCTTCCTTATAGTAGATATGTCGAAAGAACCAGCTAAGGAACATAAATCAGGATTTAAAAAGTGTGATTCCTGCACTCAAAAATTGTCCATAGCTGATGGACACATTAGTTGTGTGTACTGTCTCGGACCTGTCCATCTGTCATTGTTTTAGTGCCAGGGTCTTACAGGAGAGGCAAAACAAGCTCATTTTAAGGGGCTTATTGAAAGTGGATGAAGGCAATCAGACTTCCAAACTGGATACTTCAAAAAGGGCTGCTTCATTGGCTCCGGTGTCTGAGCCGACAAGCAGCATCAAAGTTGCTACTTCCTCAGCTTCAAAAGTTGTTGGGGCCGAGAAACATAGTTCTCCCTCAGTTCCATCTGCTTCACTGGAACCGTTGCAGAGCCAAAAAACGAGGCGGTTACCGTCCTTGGAGCCTGCTTGCTCGGTGCCGCAATCTCCTTTATTACAGTCGGCGGCAGGTAGCCACAAATTGAGTCATTCCTCTAGATCCTCCAGGCTATCGGACAATGATGTGGAGCGGGTAGTGGAGGTTGGTCCCGACCCGGGCCCTAGCAAAAATTCTCTCAAGCCCAGCCCATCAGATCATGGAGCCAACATCGGTACCTCCAATTATGCCTATTCCTCCTCCAACTCAAATGAGTTTGGAGCCAGAGAGTATGGAAGTCATTGTGCTGGAACCGCCGTAGCCAGTAATCACTACTGATAACTCTGCTCCGACGTTTGCTTCGGTTTCCTTGATGCTGTCGTCCATTGAGGGACCTAGGGGCCGACACTCCCTGGTCGGCTCCAGGGGGGAGAGTCGAATCAGACTCTTGTCTAAACCGGCTCTCCCACTTGGCACCTCGGCTCAGGTAAGTTCAGTTCCAACATCAGCCTTGGAGCCACCCTCCTCGGTGCCGCAGAGATGATCTGGCCTCTCGGGGCCGGAGTCTCTTTCGGTCCAGGACCATGTTGCCTTCAAGGTGATGCGGACTGTGCTCTCCACTGAGTCTGCTCCACCTTTGGCTCCAGCCTCTCTTCCCCCTAAGGGACCGGTGTCCTCCTCTTCATTATTCCTCCATCACCCACAGAGTAGAGAGCCAGTGCCCCAGGAAGCCACAATGGGTGGATCCTCCTCTTCCAATACCTCCCGGAGCATCCCTCCATCACCCACAGAGTAGAGAGCCAGTGCCCCAGGAAGCCACAATGGGTGGATCCTCCTCTTCCGATATCTCCCTGGAGCATCCCCTCTGAGGGGGTTCCTCAGAAGAGATGGTGTAAGAGGAAGCACATAGACTCCCCTGAGTCCGTCACTTCTGATACTGATTTAGAGGATTCAGAAGGTTCCCCACAGTCACCCTCTGAGGATGTCTCTTTTTCAGACATCCTGGAGATCCTTAAGCAGAGGGGTGGTTGGAAGTCCCTTTCCCCTTCTGAAGATGAGTCTGAATACCTGGAGGCATTTGGCTCTCACCCTTCCACCTCTTGGGTGTCTCCACCTTTCGATCCTCTCCTGGGTTTGGTGAGTCGAAAGTCGTGTGACTCTCCGGACTCAGTGGACCCCATTCCGAGGAGGCCTAATAAGTTCATTACAGCTCCGGAAGATGGGCAATATTTTACAAAAGGGGTGCCTGTAGATGCAATGGTGGTGGCAGAGGCCACAAAGGAGGAGCTAGCTGAAACTTCTGTATCTGTCCATCCATCAAACAAGGACTCTCGTATGATGGACAGATATGGGAAGCGTATGTTCTCTTCAGCAGCCTTTACCTTGCGGTCGCTGAATTATTTGTCGTATTTCACACGACTCCAGAGGGACCACCTAAAAGAGCTAGGAGATACCCTACCAAGTGCTACAGCCCAGGACTTCTGATGAGACCTTAACCTCCATCTCTAACTCCTCCATGTGCCTCGTATCCTATGCAGCAGATGGAGTGAGCAGGGCAGCAGGCACAGGAATAGCTCTTCGTAGACATTCCTGGATGTGCCTTTGTGAGTTTGCCGAGCCCTTCCGATCTTCCTTTATTGACACTCCCTTTGATGGCTCATCATTGTTCAGGCCAAAAGTGAAAGAAACTCTCACCATGAGCCAACAAGATGGTAAGACTCTGCTGTTGGAGTCCATTTTTCTGTCCCTACCAGACCTTATCCTAAAGGTCAAAAGAGCGGAAAAATGTGGTTCTTTAAGTCCAAAGGACCCTTATCTAACACTCGTGGTGATCCTTCCCTCAGGGGCAGAGGGGGAAATAATGGAAGACACGGTCCACATGGCAGAGGTGGTCCACATAACTAAAGTGACAGATACATTCTCTGGTAGTCCCTTCCAGTGCTCCTGAAAGGAGGCCCGCCTGTCCACCTGTGAAGGCAGTCGGGGGGAGACTATCGCTGTACCCAGAAGCCTGGCTGAATTTGACTTGAGACAAATGGGTACAGTCCATTATATCCAGGGGTTACAGCATTTCTTTTCACTGTCCACCTCATCTGTCAAAGTTTATCCCAGACATTCCACCTGGTCAAAGGGATCAAGCAACACTAGAAATTCAAACTTTGCTAAAAAAGTCATTCAAGAAGTCCCCGCAGACCAGCTAGGATCCGGAATTTACTCAAGGTTCTTTTTAGTTTCAAAAAAGACGGGACTGGAGACCCATACTGGATCTCAGCAGACTAAACAAGTTGGTGAAAAAGTCAAAGTTTCGGATGGTAACACTGCAGTCTATACTCCTGTTTCTGGGAAAAGACAATTGGCAGTGTTTGTTAGATCTTAAGGATGCATACTATCGCATAAAGATGGACAGGTGCGTAAGAAGATTTCTACGCTTACAGCTGGGAGCCAGTCATTACCAGTTCAGGGCTCTGCCCTTTGGACTCATCACAGCCCCCAGGGTGTTTACTAAATGCATGGCAGTAGTCACAGCTCACCTGAGACGTCAGGGATTCCAGGTGTTGCCATACTTAGACAAATGGCTCCTAACTGCCACCACCAAGCAGCTACTAATCAAAGCAAGAGACTACACCATCCATCTATTCTCAAGACTAGGCATTACTATAAATGTAGAAAAATCTACCTTGTTGCCATCACAGCGTATTACTTTAATTGGTGCAGATTTAAATACAAGAGACATGTTGGCAAAACATCCTCAAGAAAGGATCCAAACGTTACGCAGTCAAGTGCTTAATTTACTCAACAGGAAAAAAGTACAAGCAAGATTTGCAAGTCCTAGGCTCTATGGCAGCTACTATAACGCTACTTCCCCTAGCACGATTCCACATGCGAATATTGCAGTGGCTACTATTCGCCCAGTGGTCCCATACAGGAGTTAGCCACGTCTCACAAGAGTCTCATAACACACTCCTGCAAGAAGGACCTACTTTGGTGGATTCAGTCCACTCAGGTAACAATGGGCAAACTGTTTGTACTTCCCCAACCTGTTGCCACAATAACTACGGACGCGTCCCAGATAGGGTGGGGTGGGCATTATCTGGGGGACACGGTCCAAGGGGTTTGGAAATATCACGAGTACCATTTGCACATCAATGTCCTAGAGATGAGGGCGGTGCTTCTGGCGTTGCAAGCATTTCAGAACTCTCTTCCCACAGGAACTATTGCAATTCAGACAGACAATATGTCGATGGTATGGTACATCAACAAACGGGGGAGCTAGATCCTTCCCCCCCTATGTCCAGAGACCCAGAGAGTTTGGCAATGGGCGATATCTCCTCAACGGTTTCTGACAGCAACGCACATCCCAGGGAAATCCAACGTTATAGCAGACAGGCTAAGCAGAGAGATTCTCGTGCCTCACGAGTGGTCCCTCAATCATAGGCTCATAGGTAGGTGTACTAGGCTATTTGCCCAAGGGCCTACGTAAGCGTAGCCAGCATGGTACCATAGCTTACGCCACCCAAGAAAGTTATTTTCCTGTGCCACTGTCCAGCAGAGACACAGAAGTGATCCTCTGGGTGTATTTCCTATTTCCCATCCACTCATCAAGATTTTTCTTGAAGAGTGCAAATGAAGAACTTCGCTTGACATAGATGGGTAGCTTGTTCCATAGTATAGGAAGTCTCTGGGACAGGAATCTATCCCTCCAGCGTGTCCTGTTTATTGTGGTGACAAGGTTTAGGTCCCTAGAGCGTGTAGCTTGGAGGGATTGGTATTTCTTTAGGTGTAGCATGTCCAACAGCTCTGGGTTTGACATAGCTTTATAGGTTAGGCAGAGATCACCTCGGAGTAGGCAATATGCTACAGAGTAAAGCTGGAGTTTTTTGAGGCGGTCACTGTAGGGCATTTGTTTGAGGCCAGTAATCCTCTTTGTGCGGTACTTCTGTGGCCTTTCCAGCTGCTGCAGATATCTTGTGAGGTACTTTCCAAAAGGGCCATTGTACTCTATAATGGGTCTAATGAGCGACGAGTAGAGGGGAACAATGACCTCTTTTTCCCTGGATGAGAACCCTTTTATGATGATGTGTGCCACGTAGAAGGACTTCCTGACTACTATGGTGATGTGACTATCAGAGGAGAGACTACTGTCCACCTGGGTCCTAAGGTCTCTTATCACGCATTTGGTGTTTAGTAGATTGCTGCCTATCAGGAAGTTGCAAATTTAATTTTTTGCAAATGGGGCCAGCCTTGCTGCGACCTTTTTGCCACTGCCTTCAATACCAAATGCAGCAACTACTTTACCCTAATCTCCCCTCCGGGGAGAGTCAACGAGGGATGCACTTGTTCACGATTGGCCCCTGGGACTTCTTTATGCCTTTCCCCCTTTTCCCTTGATTCCAAAGGTTGTCCAGAAAGCAAAGTTGTTGAGTCGCAGGTTAATTCTCATTGCACCATACTGGCCTCGTCAGATTTGGTTCCCCTTTCTTTGGCCGCACCTTCAGGAGAACCCATGGATCCTGGACCCAGTGCCAGACCTGATGCATCAGTCAGGAATGCTCCACCCTGCCCTCCACAGCCTCAAGCTGACAGCTTGGCTTCCCCACTTCCGATCTTAGCCAGGGTTCTGGAATTATCCCCTGCAGTTCGTTACATTCTAGTTTCCTCCCACAGCCAGACGACTAGGAAACTTTATGCAAGCAAATGGAAGAGGTTCTCTTGGTGGGCTAACAAAAAACATGTAGATCCCTTTACAGCATCTATACCTGCAATTCTGGAATTTCTGACAAACTTTTAATCAAGGAGCAGTGGCAGCCACTATTAGACCTTAATTAGCTGCTATTTCTAATTATCATGTGGGAGACCGAATCTAGTGTAATGTCTCGCAGACTATGCAAAGCTTTCCTCAAGGATACTTTTCTGTTAAGACCACCCTTCAGAGAACCTACTCCTCCTTGGGACCTCAGTCTAGTATTATCGTCTTTGATCCTGCCTCCTTTCGAACCAGCATCTTGTTCATTAAAATTTTTATCTTGGAAAACACTCTTCTTGACCGCAATTAGTTCAGTATCAGAGTTGCAAGCCTTGTCTGTCCATCCACCCTATATGATCTTCCACAAAGATAGTCTCCCTCAGAACAAATCCTTCCTTCTTACCGAAAAAGTTTGTTCTCAAGCAAATTTAAACCAAAATGTGGATTTACCAGTGTTTTTTTTCCTAACTATGGCAACAAGGCAGAGTATAAACTCTGCCAACTGGATGTGCATAGACAGTTGTGTTTTTACTTGCATAGGACCAAAGGATTCAGAAAGTCAGACCAATTGTTTGTCTCCTATTCGGAAAATAAAAAAGGTTTGGCAATCTCAAAAGTTACCTTGTCCAAATGGCTTACTGAGACCATCACCTATGTCTGTGATTCCCACAATAAACAGCTGCCAGGAAAAGTTAAAGGGCATTCGACTAGAGCGGTATCTACCTCCATTGCCTTTCAATCCAGACTTTCTTTGGATTCAGTTTGTGCTGCCGCTACATGGGTTAACCCTCATACCTTTATTACTCATTGCAAAGTAGATGTGGCCTCCTGGAACAGAGCATCCTTTGGTTCCACTGTCCTGAAGAATTTATTCGCTTGAGCCACCCAAGAAAAAGGTGCTGGGGACTCTGTCACAACCAGCAAGAATGAAGGCGAGATGGGACAACATAACATAAAAAAGTTATGTATTCACCATAACGTTCCATGTTCGTTGTCCAGCATCTCGCCTTCAGTCTTGCAGGATCTAGAGGAAATTTCTCAAAAACTGGCAGATAAGGTCCGATTTACTTCTTGCCTTTTCTTGTTAACTTTGACATTGTTTCATTTATTATCTTTTTGGATATTGAATACATCATAGGAACCTTTCTCCTTCAAACGAGATCTGGGGAACAGCCGCTAAGCACATTGGGCTAGGACTTGGCCTCGAGCCAGTAGAAGCTCTCGAGCTTTGGTATACGGCCAAGTCTGAGCAGAGTTTCGGCTCCGAACCCAACCAGCAAGACTGAAGGTGAGATACTGGACAACAAACATGGAACGTTATGGTGAGTACATAACTTCTTTTTTCAAGTATGCAAGTAAATTAAAAAGCTGCGATTAGGAAGGAACACTGATAGAAGCAGATATTAAAAAGTGACTGCTGTTACAACTTAAGTACAAGTAAAGCATACAAATGACCTCCACATTTGCTGAACAGTAGTGTAAAATATTGAAAAACAGCACTTGAGAGCAGAATGACTCCACAATACTGTGAAACCTTTGCTCATTTATCATAAAGCAAAGGTGTGGGAACTAATTTATCACATGCAAACTTTGAACAGTATTAAATGTTTCAGTCAACAATCGTAAAAGAATAAACAAGTGGTATCACATAATTAGAGTGCACTTATCTAGTACTAATTGAAGAACAACCTCAGAGTCACAGAATTATTTTGCTCATTTAAATCTTAGGCAAACTATATTGCTGTAATGGCATTAAGAAAACAAAAAAAAAAACTAACAGTTAAGATTTCATACAAGAAACTTGAGTGGTGAGCACACTACTATCGGGACACCGAGAAAAACTGCAGCCTTGCTAATTAATATGTGAAAATGGCACCCTTTGACTCGGGAGACTGAACTCCATTTGGATGTTAAAGGGGGGGGAGTGGCACTTTTTAGACTGACGTGACCAATGAGGGAAAATATAGGATTGAATATAGTAAAAAACAAAGAAGGCTGGTAACTGAACCATGAGGCAGACCAGGCAGCATCAACAAAACAAAAACAATCAGCTACACTAGCGTACCCCAGGTCAGTGCTCTTAAATATTATTCCAACCTTCACATTCACTTTATATAATGAGTAGTTGACATTTACTAGGAATTGTTTTCAATTCACAGAGACCACAAAGAAAGGGAGGTAAAGCAATTGTTTATGGCTAAGGGTGGAAGGGAGCCAAAACAAGAGTCCGAGTAGTGTGCATGCCACTAGCCTAGAAATGCTGACTGATTTATTTTTGCAGAAGATGAATAGTGATCAAGAATTTGTTAGGACATGCACTGCAGTCAGTTATAAGTTTAATGGATCTTGAAAACATGATGTTGGTAGAGACAAGGGTGAGAAATCCAGGCAGGCAATTCAGTGCAGGAAATGCTTGTAATCCAGTGTTTTAGGTAGTGGCGAGCACACTGTCTGGATGCTGAGAAAAATTGCAGCCTTGCTAAGTCATTACTTAGCCCTGCTAAGTAGTAATTAATTCTAGTTGGTGCTTAGCCAATAATCAGGGTCCCATAAGGGATTATTTATGAACTACTGGTGCTGAAGTGTTTGTGTGAGTTATTATCCTATGGACTCTTATTCATCTAGCAAGGTACATCTCGTGGCAATTTCAAGATGTCTGCCTAGGGATCCTTCTTTGTTTTTAGCAAAACAGTTTTTTTTTTGGGGGGGGGGGGGGGTTTAAACCTGAGACTTGTAAACTGGTCACTCATTCCTAGGCACTTAACTTTGTGCTATAAAAGTTAACCATTTCTCATTATTAACCTGCCCATCAGGAAAATTTAAGGTTCATTGCACGGTAAACTGTATTTCTCATTGTACTGACATCTGCAAGATGAGTTGCTGGCTGTTGAGATGAGTGAACCTTGTCTGTTTTTTCATAGGGAAATGGTCTCTTTAAGAACAAATCCCTCATTCATGCCCAGAGTTGTTTCAGAGTTTACTTTGAATCAAGCCATCAGTCTCCCGGTCTTCTATCCAGATCCTAAGAACCAGGAAGAAGGTTCTACATCTAATCTGCCATCTTGTTACACTCCCAAAAACATGTTCCAGTTGCCCCTTTCTTTCCCATCACACCTCCAGCAATTGCTATCTGCCTAAGGAAAAATTCTCTAAAGTCTACTTGGGGTATAAAAATACCTATGCAAACATTTCCAAGCAAAAATCTTAAACCCTTGTGGAGTTTTTCATACTTCAGAGCCATTCAGCTGTCATTGTTCCTTTAATTAGTTTTCCAATCTCTTTCCAATTTTTTCTAACCTCTTCTGATTCTTATAGTTACCATGTTATACTTTATCTATCCTAATTATCTCTCTTTTAACTGTAGCTTCTGTTCTATTGTATTTATTTGGCCAGCACATTGGGGAAATTCCCCCTACTCTTTTTTGATAGTAGTTTTGGGATCATTTACATCTACCTGAGCTACCACCAACTCAAGCAGATATGACTTTGGTTTAACATCTCATCCGAAGGATGACACATCATCTGGAATAGGAAGAGAACCAACAGCCTCCTGTTTTTTTCAGCACTAAAGACATGTGCTATCTGTGTGCCACTGATAATCCAAAAAAAAAAAAGTATGCAAACTGCAGTCATTGGCAAATGCTTCTTTCTTGAAACGTTATGTAGTTTTCCAGAGCATCAACGCCAAGGCAGCAAGTGATCATCTTTTAAGCCTCAAAAGCACATCAGAGTATGCCAAGATGGTCTTACCACCTGTGTTCTAGAGGCAAAAAAAAGTCTGAGCACACTCATTTTTAATTTTTTCAACTGGTGTGTGTATATATTATACTGAACAAGTGTTCCACTTTCTTGCTCATCTCTTCTGGTGCTCTTGTAATGCTTATGTTTCCTGTACTCTGTCTTTATAATCCAATTTGCTTTTCTTTTAAAGTCTGCAACTCCATAACACACAGTCATATTTGTCCTCCTGGCACCTTGTCTGTTGTCTTTTGCTGTTCATCTTGCTGGTTTTCTCTTGATGTCAGCACTTGCTTAGTACTTGCTATCTTAGCTGCTGTTTTAGACGTCTGTTTTTTGTGGATTTAACTTTTCCATACTTTATTTGACCTGAAACAGGGAAAAATTAACACTGTTGCCTTTCAATTTTTACAAGAACTGTAGTGAGGTAGTTTGGTACCTGCGGTGACTTGCCCATTTTGCATCCCCCACTGCCAGCCCACTCCCCCAGTGAAATGCACTGTCTACCACTACTCTATAGGTTCTGAGGAATGCGTTTTATGGCTTAGCTTCACTTTGTCTCAAGAGGAATTTCTTGGCATCTGTTCATCAACATATAATAACTTTGTTATGATTGGAGTCCCAGTCATATTCTGTATTTCTGACAGGAATGCTTGTTTTATTCTTGCAGAACACCACCAAAGTACAACATTTAAGGCACAACTGAAAAACAAGAAACATTGAAGAAAGAGAAGAAAAAATGCCAGATCATTCAAGCAAAACTGAAGACTGTACCAGTTTACTGGGAAACAAAGAAATCACAATAAGAATTTAATAAAAAAATAGCTGCATAAAAACTTCACTGTGAAATGATCATCAGACAAGCTACTGCACAGGCAGAGATTAAAGGTGGAGGTATCTCTATTTACACCAAAAATAAATATACCTCCAGGCTAGTCTTGCACGATGATGATGGACTTAGCTTTTCCATGTTCAAATCTCCATGGACAAAAATCCCATACCACTTCCTTGCAAGGTATAGGTCCCCTCTGTCACCCAGGAAACCTGTAATGCATATTTAAGCTTACTGGAAACACTTATACAATCCAATGTCATATTTATTTGCGATTTTAATTGCCCCACTATTAATTGGGAATCATATTCAATACCAAATGTGCAGGCAAATATTTTCCTATATTTTGTAAACACAAACTCCCTGGACCAGATTGTCAGTGTGCCAACCAGGGCCGTAAATAAACTGGATCTGGTCCTCAATACTATGGAAAGGTGCTTCATACCACCTATTGTAATGCCTTCTCAGATAAGGTCTCACCTCAAAGTGGTCTCCTTTAAAGTAAAAATAAAACCAGACCCTGTAAACTATAGACTTATAAGTCTCACTAATGTCATATGCAGAGACATGGAAATAATTAGTATGGAAATGATCAGTAATGACATAGGAAACCTCCAGACACTGGACCCAACCCAGTTTGGTTTCATCAAGGGTGGGTCATTCCTACTGAACCTGGTGGACTTCTTTGAGAAGATCACTAAGGCAGTGGACGAGGGCAAAACTGTTCACACTTCTAACTTGACCTGGCCAAGGCATCTGACACACTACTGCACTCTGGCAGGGTTGACAAACTCAAGATAGGTATAAACCCTTATGTCACTCTGTAGATAGCCATCTGGCTCACAGACAAGATCCAGGAAGTTAGAATTTGGGAGTCTGCCTCTATAGAGAGGTCAGTCACTATTAGAGTCCCTCAGGGATTGGTCCTGGGGACCGCTCCTCTTTATAAAAAAAAAAAAAAGTCCAATGTCATGGAACTCTGACCAAATTTGCAGATAACTGCAATTTTGGAGTAGACACAGAATCCCACACCAACACTAATGTTCTCCAGGAATGGCTGACACAGACAAATACTAGTGTCAGAGCTATGCACTAAAGCTAAATGTCAAGAAATGCAAAATAGTATCCTTCAGAAAGTCACCCACCCCTGATAAGTCATATTAACAACACGTATGTAAGAGTCGACCCATAGTCAGGGACATGGACACACACACACACACACACACATACACACACACACATACACACACACCCATTGACCATATGTGTATAGCAGTGAGGATATTATTCTATGTTGTGCAACTTATAAACAAAGGTTTGCCATCTAGGTCCACAGAGGTCATTGTTCCACTGTATTCAGCATTCATCAGACCTGTCATTGAGTACATTGCCCTTTTAGTATATACCTAATGAGGCACATCCAACAACTGGAATGTCCACAGAGGTTCCTCAGTAAAAGAATGCAGTGTGGAAGTAGCATGTCCTATGCACACTGCCTCAAAGCCCTTTTCCCTGTATTTTGTCTCCTACAGGCTGAGGAGGAGGAGATCTCTGTCTGACATCCAAGGCATTGTCAGACCCCCACCTTATGGACTTTCTGCATATCTTGTTAGAGATTTGGCGTTCATAGCTAGGCTTAAAAAGGCCCAAGTGGTCATTAGTTTAGTGTACACCTATGAACCTATATGATTCACGTCATCATTTAAAGAAACTTTGCCATTTAGGAAACACTAGTGCTACCTAAATGTAATTTTGAGTGTCAATTCTTTTACAGGAGAAAACAAACACAAAAAGACCAACAAAATGGGTATTAAAAAATAAGCAATAACTATAATTCAAAAGTAAATGTCTAGGTAGTTGACGCACATGCTTGTACACTATTTATATACACTGGACAACACTGACTACTAGGTGATTAACACATGAAGAGTACACTATACACAGAGGTGAGATCAGGTGATATTGCACATAAAGTGATTGGAATTGCATTTGAATGCGACTTTATTAATTCTAGTATGCAATAAATAGAATTTCTGTATGGAAAAAAAGGAAAAGAATGAGAGCATAGCCATCTGTTATAGTTTTGATGCATCCAAATTTGCATCTGCATTAATGAGTCTTATTGCAGCTGGATAAAAACTGTTCATGAATCTGGAGGTCCTGCAGCGGATACTCCGTAACTTTCTACCAGATGCAAGTTTAGCGAACCAACCATATGCTGGGTGAGAAGTGTCATTCAGTGTTTTGCAGGACCTCTTTTTGCATCTCACTAGTTCCCACAATCTTTTCTGTTCTTCTTTGAAGCTTCTTCTATCGGCCATTGTTCTGTTACTGAACCATACAGACCAGTTGCTGGTGGTGATGCTCTCGATGGCTCCTCTGTAGAAGGTATTTGGAGCATTCATAGAGAGAGATTTGCATTTTTAAGCGTTCATAGGAGGTGTAGTCACTGGTGGGTTTTTGTAATTAGCTGGCTTGTGTTTGTACTCCAAGAAAGATCCTCTGATATATGTACCACCAGGAACTTTGTAGTTTTAACTCTCTTCACTTCTTCACTGTTGATCTTGAGGGGCAGGTGCATGGCAGAGCTCTTTAAGTAAATAATTAATTTTGTTTTATTGATGTTCAGGTCCAAATTTCTGTTGCACCATTCAATCAGGGAGTTGACCTCATTCCTATACCCACTCTAATCACCACTTGAGTGTCCCACCACTGTGGTGTCCTGTACGAATTTGATGATGTGGCTGTTGCTAGCTTTCGCAAAGCAGTCATGGGTAAGGATTTTGAACAGTACAGGAGTCTGCACACAACCCTAGGGCTTCCAGTCAGGAAATCGAGGATGCAGTTGCACAGCCCTTTATTTATGCCAAAGTCGATTAGCTTTTCTATAAGTTGCATTTGAATAACCGTATTGAATGCCGAGCTGAAATCTATGAACAGTCTGGCCATAGTTCTCTTCAAGATGCTCCAATGTGAGGTGAAGTGCCACCAAAATGGCATCAGCAGTTGATCTGTTTGTCCAGTAGACAAACTGCAGCAGGTCAAAGGATTAGGGTAGTACTGTATCCCTCAGATATCTTTGGTCTTTTGAAGCATTTCATTACATTTGATGTAAGGGCCTCCACCCTGTAATCATTTAGGCAAGTGGGGTTGGCTTTTTTGGGCAGAGGGATTATGTTGGTAACTTTGAAGCATACTGGTACTTTTTCCTGGACTAGTGAGGTATTGAAGATGTCTGTCAGGACTATGCTGAGTTAGTCTACACAACCTTTCAATACTTTCCCCAGAATGTTATCAGGGCCAGCAGCCTAACTAAGGTTCACTTTCCTCAGTTGGTTCCTTACATCGACAGCATTGAAGTTGAGTACTGCCTCCTTTTGGTCATTGATGAGCTTTGCAGTCTCCAAGTTGTTTTTCCTCTTCAAACCTGTCATAAAAAGTGTTTAGACTGTCCAAAAATTCAGTGCTATCATCGCACTGAGCTGACTTGGTCTTGTAGTCAGTTTGCTGTTCAGTACCATGCCACAGGCTTTTTGAATCTTTTGCATCCTCAAAGCATCCTTGCATCCTCTTTCCATACCCACTCTTAGCCTCCTTGATACCATTTTTTTAGATTAGCCCTTGCCACACTTGGACCATTCTTATCCTTTGCCCTGAAAGCAGTGTTTCTTGCCCTCAGCAACACGTGCACCTTGCTGTTTAGCTATGGTTTTTGGTTGGCTCTTACCTTAATGTTTCTGATGTTCATTACATCCTCCACATATTTGGATATGTAAGCCATAGTTTTCTCAGTATATTCGTGTATGTTCACTAGATAAATACGACAAATAATAGTACGTTTTCAGGGGGGAAAAAAAGCATGAGATATAGATTGAATAATGCATGTTGATGGAGAATAGGTAATGGACTGTTTAATTATGACATCAACATTTAAACGCCCAGTCTTTAATCATGTGTTTAGTGTTGCTGTTACAGTTAGTGTTTCCACTCCCCACTCAACAATTGCATTGCTTAAGTCTACATTTTCATAGGTTAGATACAAATCCAGCATGCATATTGAGCCACTATCTATGATTTATGTAACTGACCAAACCTGACATTAACTTTTTTATAGATATTGTGTAATGCACTAGAAAGCAAGCATCCCCATATGTTTTTGTGTTACTGGAACAACAAAATGCATAATGGTGAACATCATATTGATCACTACTGCAGTACCCTTGGGTATATGGGTTATATCCTGCCAAGGATATAATGGCCGACTGACTAACAAAGCTTCAGACACTTTCCATGTGTCCAAACTGTCTGGGCAATTTGAGCCAACTAAAAGACAAGTTTGGATGCTACGCCCTTCGGAGCTTTACTGCCACCGAAGAGTACACTCCTCTAAGGCTTTTGGGGATCGTTAGTCAGCTTAGTGCTATTCCTTTGCTGGTCAGATAAGTTCCCTTTGGGGAAATATCTTCTATTTTCTAAATATTGTTTGTGTGTGATCACATTTCTCTTCAGGAAAGTTACTTTAAAGCTAAGAGTTTTTGTGTTTACCAGACTGTCACAAGACTGTGTTGAACTTTTAAATGGAAGTGCTGTTTTTTGCTACCAGTTTAAAAGTTGTGTAAAGTAACTGAAAACCGATGTTCGTGTTACACTGCTGCAGTCATTACACTTGGGTTATCCTGCCATCAGGCGGTCCCGCAGTCGACCAGAGTTCCAAAGTCTTGGTCCGGCGTCGGTTGCTGTCACTTCTCTGACGTCAGTGCGCCAGGGGTATATAAGATGCATCCGACGCCATTTTCTTCAGTCTTTCTTGCCGCGCGGTGCCCGAAGCAGAAGCAGTTCGCAAGTGCCGGTCGGCCGACTCCTGAGATTTTTGAAGTCGAATTTCAGATCCGAAGTCTTCAATAAAGCTAAGTAACCCATTGGGGAAACTTTTTTCTTGCCTCAGACCGATATCAGAAAAAGTTAATAATTGTATTTCTTGTGGGAAGCAAATACCTCATAAGGACTTCCACTCTTACTGTATTCCATTCCTAGGCCCTGATCACAACGTCACTAGTTGTTGGTTTTGTGCTAGATTTAACAAACACACTATAAAAAGATGTTTTGATTTTGCTTTGCACTGCTTTGGCCGAATATTCAATTATACTATGCCGTCGGATCAACCGACGACCGCAATACCGAAAAAACGCAAGGACAAAGATAAAGACAGGCATCTGAGGCCCAAAACCGACGATGAAACCTGTTCTAGGCCAGTCACCGGTTCTCAGTGAGGAGCTTTCGCAGCCCCTGACACCCGCTACCTCAGAGCCACAGGCTGCCTCTGTCTCCCACGTGGAGACAACTAGGCCTCTGGAAACTCAAGGTATTTGGGCCTATGGAAACTAATCCCTCAGATGGGTCCGGAGCCGCTGAGCAGGCATCTGCTTCTGAGGGTGTTTTCAGACCTTCACAACTTACCATTAAAACAACAGCCAAGACAAAAGTACCATTAAAGACAAAGAAACAAGTACAGCATTCCATGCCTAAAAAAACAGATGCTTAAAATGGCCGAAGACCTCATTACTCTAATCAGGGGTTCCCACCCCCACCCCCCACCCCCCTTGAGAAAAGGCCTAGGCAGGATACAGACTGATTCCTCTGATCAGGTTTCCATTTCCTCTGATTCCTCTTCAGACCAGGGATACTCTCTACCCCCCTATGAGGACTCTGATGCTGAAGAATCGATTCCTTCAGCCTCTCCTCCTGAGGATTACTCTTTTGGGGAAACTTTACATACCATGAGGGAGCATTTTCATTGGGAAAGCCAGGATTACTCAGAATCCAAGAAAAGGCTCAGGGATTTCCTTCTATTGCCTCAGCACAGGCCCTTGGCTGTTCCACCTGTACTTGATATTGTGGATGATGTGTTCTCTGAATCCAGCTTATCTCCTGATTCTTTGCCCAGTGCACCAGCCAAGCCAGATAGATATTATAGAGTCCCAGACTCTCACAAGTTTCTTTATAAAAACCCTTCGGCGGATCCCGAAACTATTTCCCAGGGTCCAAAAGGGGTTAAGGCTTCCATTGCAAAAAATCCAGTGCCCACTGACAGAGATTCCAGAGCTTTGGATAGATGGGGGAAGAAAGTATACAGTTCTGCAACTTTAGCAGTAAGAGCTTTAAATTGCCAGTTTCACATGCTTAAGTACCAACAATATTTAATGGCTCGGTTAAAACAGAAAATGCTTGCAAGCTCAGAAGCTCCTGATTGTGAAGAAATGCAGGATTTATTGCATGCAGTTGAACAGGTGGGAAAACATACTCTACAATGTGGTTTTGATTCTTTAGAGGCCTGTTGTAGGGCCGCAGTTACAGGTTCTGTGATTCAAAGACATGCTTGGTTAAAAGAACAAAGTTTATCTGATCATGTTAAGGCAAAATTATTGGATGCTCCTTTACAACATAATACCTTGTTTGGTGTTAAGGCAGAAGAGGTGTTAAAGAAAATGGAGGATAAAGCTAAATCTATGCAAACAGTCAAGGATTTCCTACAGGTACAGCCACCTCGATTTAGCAGAAATTAGCCATCAAAGAATTGGTCCTTTCCAGTGTCAGACATGCCACAGAGAGGCAGATACAGACGCCCAAGAGGCAGATCTCAACCCCAAGGCTCAAACAGACGACAGTGGGGCACCTCAACCCCAAAAGGAGGTGAGGACAAGTCTCAACCTTACAGGAAACAGTCACAATGACTTTCTCCTTCATACGCCAAGCACTTCCCTTTTGGAAGCCCCCTTAGGGGGAAAACTAGCACTTTTTTCTCAAAACTGGCAAACAATCACCCAAGACAAATGGGTTCTGAATATTGTGTCTCAAGGTTACAGGTTGCACATTCATACTTTACCAGGGCTAAAAGGAATGCCAAACCTGCCACAAAGTCAATGGGCAGAGGCACAAAAACAAATTTCAGCCTTCATGGACATGAGAGCTATTCAAAAAGTACCACAACAGGAACAAGGACAAGGATTTTACTCAAGACTCTTCCTGGTCCCCAGAAAGGACAAGGCCTGGAGGCCCATACTAGACCTTTCAATTCTAAATACTTACCTGGATATTCCGAAATTCAAAATGTTGACACTACAGCAGCTTCTACCCATGCTGGGGAAGAAGGCTTGGCTTGTTACTCTGGACCTCAGAGGCATACCTGCATGTCCCTGTCAGACAAAATTGCAGAAGATACCTCAGATTCAAACTTGGTACAATGCACTACCAATTCTCTGCACTGCCCTTTGGCTTATCTACTGCGCCCAGGGTCTTCACAAAGTGCCTGACACCAGTAATTGCATTTTGCAGACAAAAAGGAATTCAAATATATCCATACCTGGACGACTGCCTCGTTCAAGCAGAGACAAAGGATATTCTTCTACAGTGTCTGGCGTTTGTAAAAAGGTTAATTTCTCTAAGGTACACAGTAAATGAAAAGAAGTCAAAACTAGTGCCCTCACAACAGATTATATTCCTGGGTGCCAGCTTAAATACAACGGCCCAGATGGCTTACCTCACGCCAGACAAACAAGTTCAACTAACTCATTATTTTCAACTACTGGCAAAAAAGTCCCTTCTCCCTGCAAGAAAAATTCTCCAGGCCCTGGGATTCATGGCATCCTGCATACTACTAATACCGTATGCCAGACTGCATATGAGGAAATTACAGTGGTACCTAAAAAGTGTTTGGACTCAACACTCTCACAGTTTAGAAGCAGTAATACCAATGATTCCCTGCCTACAACAGGAGTTTCGATGGTGGGCACAGGCATGTCACCTAAACAAGGGTCAGCCTTTTACCCTACCCACAGCCAGGCAGACTCTAACAACAGATGCTTCGGATTACGCCTGGGGAGCACACATGGCAGGAAAATGCATTCAGGGCAAGTGGACCCCAGACCATATTCATCTTCACATCAATTAAAAAGAGATGTTGGCTGTTCAAAATGCCCTAACAGCTTTCAAGGACCTTCTGCAGCCAGGACAATTATTATTAAAGACAGACAACACCACATTAATGTGGTACATAAACAAGCAAGGGGGCACTCATTTTTATCCCCTATGCAGGCAAGCCATGACCTTGTGGAACACAGCTCTAACGTATCAAATTCACCTGCAAGCACAATTCCTGCCAGGAAAGAAAAATACTCTGGCAGATGATTTAAGCAGAAATATCATGGACCCTCACGGATGGAAATTGAATCCACAAATCTTTAGCATGGTAGCGCAAAAATGGGGATGCCCAGAAATAGATCTTTTTGCCTCCCCTCTGAATTGCCAACTACAAAAATTCTGCACAAGGACTTATCACAAACAAGCATGGAAAGTGGATGCTCTTTTGTTCAGCTGGAAAAACCTAAAAGTTTATGCCTTCCCTCCACTGCCTCTCCTTTCAAAGGTACTCCTAAAAGCCAGACAAGAAAAACCACAGATGATCCTGATTGCTCCAGACTGGCCACGCCAGCACTGGTACCCTATCTTAAGGAACTTGGCTCAAGGCCCACCATGGATTTTGCATCAAATTCCGCACCTTCTGACTCAACAAAACAATCAGATCCTGCACGGTCAGCATAAAACCCTAAACCTGGCTGCATGGCAGATTCATTAGACAAATGGGCAACACCTCTGTCTAAAGCTGTTATGATTGTCATTTTGGAGGCCAGGAGGCCTAGCACCAGGAAAGCTTACTCAGAAAAATGGAAGAGATTCTGTGCTTGGAACCAGGCTCAAAACCTTGACCCTCTTGTTCCAAACATTCCTCAGATTTTACAATACTTAACTGAGATGCTGGACAGAGGCCTATCCTCATCAATTAAGATCCACGCCTCTGCCATTTCAGCACATTACAACACGGATCCTCCTTTATTCTCTCATCCCTTGCTAAAACAGTACCTCAGAGGGGCTAAAAACTTAAGACCGCCCCGGAGGCCACCAACACCAACTTGGGACCTCAATTTCGTTTTGGAAAAACTAACCTTGCCACCTTTTGAGCCAGCCAATACAGCCGATCTAAGATTTTTATCATGGAAAACAGCTCTGCTCCTGGCAGTAACTTCAGCACGAAGAGTCTGAGCTACAGGCATTGATGGCAGTGGAACCTTTTATAATTTTTCATCAGGACAGTGTTTCTTTAAGGACAAACCCTACCTTTATGCCAAAGGTGGTATCTAGTGTGGCTCTTAACCAAACCATCCATTTGCCAACTTTTTATCCAAACCCCCACAGTAAAGGGGAGAAACTTCTGCATTCTTTGGACATACACAGGCAGCTATGCTTCTACTTGGACAAAACAAAAGCTTTCAGGAAAACTGTGCAACTGTTTTGTAGCATATGCTGCAGGATCACAGGGCAAGGCTATCTCAAAGCAGACTATATCCAAATGGATAGGACACTGTATACGTTACTGCTACACACCGCATGGAAAATCAGTCCCAAATAACATTAGGCCACATTCCACCAGGGCAACAGCCACTTCAACAGCCTTTCTCAGAGGAGTACCTGCCAAGGAAATTTTGAAGGCTGCAACTTGGAGTTCAGTGCACACCTTTACCAAGCATTACCACCTGCCTCTTTACTCTAAATCCAGAGCAGGATTTGCCACTGCAGTTCTGCAGGGTCTCATAGCCAATCCTATCTCTTTATAGACCAGCCACCCAACCTTAGCTTTGGGATTCTACCCAAGTGTAATGACTGCAGCAGTGTAACACGACGAATATAGTACGGTTTTGTACCTACCATAAATGTAGATGTTCGAGTGTTCACACTGCTGCAGTCCAGGTTACCCTCCCTACATCCCCTCTGAACTAGCTGGACTTATCTATACCTTTCTATCCCATACAACCTTTGTGGTGTATTTGCTTGTAACTGAAGGTATTGCTGTTATTTTTATATGTATATTTTTTATTAGCAATATGTATTGCCTACCTTGGGGGCACCTGACATCTGGGGCAAGAAAAACTGAAGAAAATGGCATTGTATGCATCTTGTATACCCCTGACGCACTGACGTCAGAGAAGAAGCGACAGCAACCGACACCGGACCAAGACTTTGGACCTCTGGCCGACTGCGGGACCGCCTGATGGCAGGATAACCCAACTATAATGACTGCAGCAGTGTGAACACTCGAACATCTACATTTATGGTAGGTACAAAACTGTACTTTTTTTCTATGGGGAATTTGTGCTTATTTTACTTTTGGGGGGTTTCCAAAGTGTTTTTAATGTGCTTTTTACTGTGCTTTTCAGACTTGAAGTTTTTACATGCATTTGCTGCTTGTCTTCTGTGAGAAGAGAACCATTTTTGGCTTGACCGTGAAACAAACTACCGCTTCCATGGTAGGTCCGTCTTCCAACTACAAAAAGAAAAATTAAGCCAGCACCCTTTGCCACCACACCAGGCTAGTAATTTCCTTTAGCCATAGGTAGGTGGCTGTGGCCATTTGTTGTACCTCTGACCCACTCATCTTTTCTCCCTCTCTGGTGTAGTAACTACCGCCCCAATGGACCAGGGGTTAGACCACATCCTCTGTAGCTTTTGGAATACCATCAGCCGGCAAGGGAGAAACACTCTTGTCTGTCCTAGAAAAGGGAAAATGTAAGGGCTTCCCTGTTGTGTCAGAATGCTCTGTCCACCCCCTGGGGAAGCAAGAAGTCAACAAGTCAAAAAGAAACAGAAAACTAGGCATGTGTCTACTCCTGAAATTGTCTTGGACAAGAGTAGTGTACTGGGTCTGTCTCCAGGTTTAATTTGGCTATTGATCCTTGTAAAATAGTTTCTGGTACAAAAAGAGAGAGAGAGAAGATGACCTCTTTTACTGAAGAGCTTCAAGATTCTGAATCTGAACAGGGAAAGTCAAGCAACAGATGCAGGATTTTCTTCTCAGATTTCTGATTCAGACTCTAAAGAGAGCTTAATTTTTAATTCTCCCTGTGAGGTTTCTCTTAGAGACTGTTGCTAGAATGTGCCAATGTTTGTTTTGGAAGAACACTGAGATATCTCAGTTCCTCAGAAAATTCTACAAGTTGTTACAAAAGGAATTTCCAGAACATGCACCCATTCCTCCTGTTCTACACCTAGTTCTTTACCCTATCAAAAGGACTAGGGAATCTGATTCTTCAGATGAGGAGGTGGATTCTAGAAATGATTTATTGGCCTACTCACAAATTACCTCTCCTTTAGACTGTGGTTCTGAGTAAGAGGATTCCCTGAGTCCTGACTCTCCCTTTGACTTGTTCTATGGGGACACAGAAGTTTGCATGTTGGAGTTTAATTGGGATTGCTCACAAGTCTCTGACATTCAAAATATGTATTATGCGTTAAATGGAGTCCCCTAAAACCTTCTGCTGTCTCCTCTGTGTTGGATACCTTGTTGGATACATTTGCAACTGCTTCTTTGGCTCTTGATTCCTAATCACCAACCCCTAAGAAGCCTGATTGTTTTATAAAGTGCATAACGCTTTTAAGTACCTGTACTAATGTCCTCCTTCAGATGCCGCTGTGATTTTCTCTCTCTCTGTGTCTGCAAACAAACCACCCAAGGTTTTGTCTTCTTTAAAGCTGCTTTCGTCTGATAAAGATAGTAGGGCTATGGAGAGGTTGGGAAAAAAAGATGCATACTTCTGTCACCCAGGCCTTCAGGACCATTAATTGTCAAATCCATATGTCCAGGGGTGTCTTGGCAGTTTTGTCACAGTGGAGGGGGGTTGTCTGTCTTTCCTGAATCTAAAGGAAAGACTGCTGCCTTCCACTTTTCAAATTGCCCATCACTCCATCAAATGCAGATGTGATGCAACTGATTCATCCTTCTGGAACTGATGCTTCTAGTTCTGTTGTGAAGAGGTACTCTTGTCTTCGCCTTTAGGCTTTCCCTGATGATATTAAGGCCAAGCTTCTAGACACTCCTTTGGACAATCTTGGCACAGCTTCTTCTGACTTTAGACTCTACAAGACAAAGGTATAGTGATGCAGGATCTTAAAAAATTCTTTGCTTCTGTAATACCTAACTTTCAGAGAAACTATTCCAAGTCTGCTTTTGTGCATAGACAACCTCGTCAGCCCTCTAAGTGGAAGAGGGTTTATTTGTGCTGACAAACACATCCAGACTTCTAAAATCAAAAGTCGCCTTTTCAGGACAAGTCTGCCTCCATTTGATATATTTTCTCCCCTACCCCTTAACCAGGTTCTCCTATCTGTCAGGCTTTCTGTATCCCTCCCTGTGTTTGGCAGCAGCTAACATCAGATTCTTGGGTTCTGTCCATTATCTGTCACTGTTAATTTATGGCATGGAACCCCCCCCCCCCCGATCTTCCGCGGCTTCCTCCAGACCAACTTCCTCATTTCTCTGGGGTTCTGCAGGATTCAGCTGTTTCTTGTACCCCAAAGGGCAGCAGGGTTTTACTCTAGAATGTTGCTGGCTCTCAGAAAAGAGGGATCCCGGAGACCAGTCCTAGATTTTTCCTTCGTAAATACTTTTCCAAAGATTCCTACTTTTCAGATACTTTCCCTCCAGACTTGTGTTTCCCATCTTAACAGGGTTTTCTGGTATCCCAAAATCTAAAGGACACCTATTTTCATATTCCTATTCACTGTCTGTTCAGGAGGTTTTACATTTCTCTTTTTCTGCCTTGCATTTTCATTTCTCTGCTTTGCTTTTTGGTCTTTATACTGCTCCAAGGGTGTTCAGCAAGCGTCTGGCCCCTGTCATAGCCTTTTGTGCATAGCTAAACATGATCATGTCACTGACGAAACAGCCTAAGCCTACTAAAATGTCTCATTTCTGTCTGGTCTCAGTTTTACCTACCAAGAAAAATATTAGAAAATCATATGCAAGCAGCGTTCAACTTACCTCCAAGGCATGTCACATCCTGTTACAAAAACAATGTGGGTTTTGGTCTAAGCTAAGCACAATGATTGCTACTTGGACCCTCATTGAAATCATGCACAAAAAACACTGATGCTGTCATTATCAATCTCATTTGGGCTTTTGACCTAGTAAACCCCTCTTTACTCCTTGTACATCTGACCAAAAATAGGTGTCAGCCCACTAGCCTCATCCTGTTTCAAAGACATCTTCTGTATGAGAACCTTTAAACTTAAAACCATGTCCGCCACTTTTAGAGATGCCTCTATCCAAGTAGGTGTCCCACAAGATTATGTTGTAGTAACAGTGCTTTTTTCTGTTTTTATAACAAACTTTCCTCTGATCTTAAGCTGACAACATAGCTATATATAGGTACCAATTACATAAACATATAAAAGCAACTCCAAAAGACCCTCTAACACTCGGATCCTTGCTCACTTATGAAAAATTCCTTCTTAGTACACACAAAACTAAATCTATCATTTTAATACCTACAAAAAATTTGCAAACAGCCCTAAAACCCTCTACATAGGCCAAAACAACCTTCCCATCAAAACCACCTAAACATTCAAGTTCTAGATACAGATAGATGAAACACTTAGCTTTCAGATCCATGTCATGAAAACCAGACCAGAAATCAAGTGCATCGTCTTCTAGGCCCATAAGATTTTCCTCCTCTTTGTTTTCCCTCTAGCGAGAACCATAATAGATAAAGGCATTTTATTTTCCCACATGGAATATGGATGATCGTTAATAGACGGTGCATCCAAGAACTCCATTGCCTTGCAGTTTCTCTAACAAAATTTGTTGCTTTGTAGACCGAGCACATAAAAACATAAACCACTGCTCTTCCTTTAAAAAGGCTAACTGGCTACCAATAAACAAAGAACAGACCTTTCACTAGGCTCACTATTCTTTAAACTCCATCAAAATTGTGTCACACAACTCTGCTAAACTATTGCCCACCTACAGACTCAGAAGTCGATCTCTGTCAGAACCATCTCTCCAAACACCTAGAAAAGCGCATAAGCCACTATTCACAACTTCTCTCTGCTTGCTCCAAGCTGTAGCATGAGCACTCCCCTCAGCTTAAAGGATATTCCAACCTACATCAAGTTGTGACATGAGTTTAAAACTTAGCTGGTTCAAATGAGACTGTACATATGTCCTAACCCAGGCCAAATAACTTAACACCTGTTTTTGCCTCTGGCATCTATCCTCTCTTGTCTGTCTACCCACTGCTGGCCAAAACCTGGATAAATATACATAGCATTTATAACTATTACCTTTGCTCTCTTACTCTCCACATTTCATTTACTTGTTACTTTGCCATCATTTGCTCACCTATTACTATATTGTAATCAAAATCCATACAAGTATAGCTTATATGCTGATGTTCTTCATTCCACATTGCTGCAGTCCTAACTATTGGGTAGTCCGCTGTCCAGTCGGCCCGAATACCAAAGTATATGGCTGACGTCGGTACGTCAGGGTACTAATGCGCATGACCGACGTCATATCCTCAGTCTTTTTTGCCGCATGGTCCGATGCAGAAGCAATTTTGCGAGTGCAGGTTGGCGTTCTGAAAGTTTCTGAAGTCAGAGTTTCAGACCGAATCAAAGTTGGCTAAGTACCCCGTTGGGGAATATTTTGGTTTTTTCTTGCCTCAGTATTTAACCGGATGTCAGAAAGTGAATAACTGTATTTCTTGTGGGAAACAGATACCTCATAGGGATTCCCATACTTTGTGTATACCTTGTTTAGGGCCTGAGCACGACGTTGTTGGATGCCGCTCTTGTGCTAGATTTAACAAACGCACTATTAAGAGAAGGTTAGACTGTGCCAGGTTAGTGTTTGGGAAGCGTTGTAATTATAAAATGCCGGCGGATGCCCCCACGCCGGCTTCGCTAAAAACGCAAAGATAAAGCAGCAAAGCCTAGGGTGGAGGAACCGACAGTCCCAGACGTCGGTTCTTTGGAAGGCTCAGTGGAGCCGGAGGTTTTGCCAGGTGTTTCTTTGGAGTCTCAGGGAGAGACTTTACTGTTACAGGATGTATCCTCTCAGGAAGTAGGCCAGGCTGAGGGGGCTTCTCAGGTGGCTGTTCTTCCCTCTCTTCCTAAGGTGGTTAGAGCCTCCCTTCAGTTTCCAAGGCTTCTTGGAGGGCAGGCCAAGTTTAGCTTCTGTGGGGGTTTCTCCTAGTGCTTCAGGATCTTTGCCTAAGAAACATATGCTTAAAATGGCAGAGGATTTGATTACTATGATTAGGGGTTCTATGCCCCCTCCTGATAAGAGGCCTAGGGTGGAACCTGAGTTTGAGAGTTTTGAGCAATGCTCGGAGGCTTCGGAGTCTTCGGCTGAAGACTTGCAGGAGTACCCTCCTTATTCTGATTCTGATGTGGATGATTCTACTCCTTCTGCTTCTCCTCCTGAGGATTTTTCATTTTCAGAGACTCTGCATTCCATGAGGGAGCATTTTAAATGGGAAGGTCAAGATTTCTCTGATTCCAGGAAAAGGCTTAGGGAATTCTTGTTTTTACCCCAGCATAGGCCTTTAGCTATACCTCCTGTTTTGAATGTGGTGGAAGATGTGTTTGCAGAGGCTTCCCTGAATCCTGATTCTTTGCCTCCTGCCCCAGTTAAACCGGATAGGTATTATAGGGTGCCTGAAGCTCATAAGTATCTTTTAAGAGTCCTAGGGCAGACCCGAAACTGTCTCTCAGGGGCCTAAAGGTGTGAAGGCCTCAGTTGTTAAAAATCCTGTCCCTCCTGATAAAGAGGCAAGGGCTTTGGATAGATGGGGAAAGAAAGTGTATACTTCCACTTTAGCCATGAGGGCGTTGAATTGTCAGTTTCACATGTTAAAATATCAGAATTATCTTCTTTCACAGTTGAAATCTAAGGTAGATGCTCTGGCTGAAGGTATTGAGTGTAAAGAGTTGCAGGATTTAGTTCATGTGTCTGAACAGGTGGGTAAACATTCCTTGCAGTGTGGTTTTGATGCTGTGCAGGCCTCCTCCAGGGTGGCTGCCACTGGTTCTGTTCTTCGTAGGCACGCCTGGCTGAGAGATCAGAATTTAGCTGAGCATGTTAAGACAAGGATTTTGGATGCTCCTTTACAGTCTGATGTGTTGTTTGGTTCGCCTGTGGAAGCAGTTTTGAAGAAAATGGAGGACAAGGCTAAGTCTATGCAAACTGTTAAAGATTTTTTGCAGGTGCAGCCTCCGAAGTTTAGTAGAAATTGGCCTACTAAGGGATGGACTTATCCTGCTTATGATTCCCAGTCTAGGGGTAGGTCTAGACGTGGTAGGGGTAGAGCTCAGGGTTCTTTTAGGCCTAGGACAGGGAGTTCCCCTGCTCAGACTTCTGGTGAGGGCGGGGGTCAGTCCTTTCGTAAGCAGACCCAATGACCTGCCTTTTCAGCTGCCAGTACGTTCACGCCTGGCAGCACCTTTGGGAGGACGGCTGTCTCTTTTCAAAGAAAATTGGGATTTAATTACCCAAGACAGATGGGTTCTGGATATTATTCACCACGGTTACAGGTTTTATTTCCATACCTTGCCTCCTTTCAAAGGCATGCCAGACATTCCTCCTCTTCAAAGAACAGAGGCTCACAAGCAAATTTCTCTGTTGCTCCACATAGGGGCCATTCAGTCAGTTCCTGTGCCGGAAAGGGGCCTAGGATTTTATTCTCGCCTGTTCCTAGTACCAAAGAAGGGGAACACGTGGAGACCAATTCTGGATTTATCTATCCTCAACACTTATCTGGACATTCCCAAGTTCAAAATGTTGACGTTAAAACAGCTTTTACCTCTGCTGGGCAAAGATCACTGGATGGTAACTTTAGATCTCAAGGAAGCTTACCTTCATGTGCCAATAAGACTAAGTTGCAGGAAGTATCTGCGTTTTCGAGCTGGAAATTCTCATTATCAGTTCTCTGCATTGCCCTTTGACTTATCTACTGCGCCCAGAGTATTCACAAAGGTTCTGGCTCCAGTGATAGCTTACTTCAGGCTAAAAGGAATCCAAATCTATCCTTACTTGGACGACTGCCTGATTCTGGCTCAAGAAAAGGAAGATCTTCTACAGCATCTGGAATATGTCATAGCAGTGCTAAGATGCCTAGGGTATTCTGTGAACGAAATAAAGTCCAGTCTAGTACCCTCTCAAGACATGTGCTTTCTGGGTGTGAGACTGAATACAGCAGCCCAGATGGCCTTTTTAACCCCGGACAAACAAAAGAATCTTTCCAGTTACTTCCATCATCTATCTCTTCAGTCCGGGCTGACTGCAAGGACAGTCCTTCAAGCCTTAGGGTTCATGGCATCTTGTATTCTGGTGCTTCCCAATGCCAAACTGCATATGAGGAAGCTACAATGGTATCTCAAAAATCTGTGGACACAGCACTGCCAGGATTTGGACACTGTCATTCAAATAATACCTTGCATTCAAAAGGAATTTTTGTGGTGGGCTCAGGAATGTCACCTAAACAAGGGACTCTCTGTGACCCGCCAGAGGCAAGTCAGATTCTAACGACAGATGCCTCAGATATTGCTTGGGAGCTCATCTAAATGGAAAGTGGATACAAGACAAGTGGCCTGCCAGACTACAGCATCTACATATCAACATGAAAGAGATGTTAGCAGTTCAGTTTGCATTAATTGCTTTCAAGGAGTTACTTCTTCCAGGGCAGGTGTTGATTCTAACAGACAACACAACTGTCATGTGGTACATCAACAAACAAGGGGGAACACATTCTTACCCATTGTGCAGACAGGCAATGATTTTATGGGAGACTGCGCTCAGTCTGCAACTAACTCTTCAGGCAAGGTTTCTGCCGGGAGCACAGAACTCCTTAGCAGATGTATTAAGCAGACAAATCATGGATCCCCACGAGTGGAAACTGGATCTTCATGTATTTCTAAAATTGACAGTGTCATGGGGAACTCCAGACATAGATCTGTTCGCTTCTCCACTAAACCACCAGCTGCCAAAGTTTTGCACGAAGGGATTTCATCACACAGCTTGGAAAGTGGATGCTCTTTCTTTCAGTTGGAAAAATCTTCATGTGTATGCTTTTCCACCTCTGCCTCTTCTTCCAAAGGTGCTTCTAAAGGTCAGACAAGACAAGCCAAGGATGATTTTAATAGCTCCAGATTGGCCTCGGCAGCATTGGTACCCATTACTGAGGAGTCTGGTAAGGAAGCCTCCATGGCCTTTACCCTTGATTCCACACCTGTTGTCGCAGAGGGAAGGTCATCTGCTCAATGTCAAGCTTCACTCTCTACATCTAACAGCCTGGCATATTCTGTTTTGAAAGACAGCAGGTCTCTGCTTCCTCAACAAGTTTTAAATGTGATTATGGAAGCCAGAAGACCTAGTACAAGGAAAGTGTACGCAGAAAAATGGAAGAGATTTTTATTTTGGAGTGCAGCAAACAATTTGGAGATTTCTGAGCCAAATTTGAGTGTGGCTCTTCAATATCTTACTGAGTTACTGGACAAAGGTTTGTCTTTCTCTTCCATTAAGATTCATGCTGCAGCAATTTCAGCTCACTATGATTGTGACCCACCATTGTTTTCGCATCCTTTGTTCAAGCAATTTCTTAGAGGGGCAAAGAATATAAGACCCCCACGTAGAGCTCCTACTCCTGCTTGGGACCTCAATTTTGTGTTGGAGAAACTTACTCTACAACCTTTGAGCCTGCGGCTACTGCTGAATTGAAATACTTGTCATGGAAGACTGCTTTTTTGTTGGCCATTACTTCTGCAAGAAGGGTTTCTGAGTTGCAGGCCCTTATGGCAGTGGAGCCTTTTTTGATTTTTCATAAGGATAGGGTATCTTTACGTACTAATCCTTCCTTTATGCCTAAGGTGGTTTCTAGTGTGGCTTTAAACCAAACTATTAATTTGCCTACCTTTTATGCAGATCCCCAAAATAAAGGGGAAAAGATTTTGCACACTTTAGATGTACACAGGTTATTACGTTATTATTTGAGCAGGACTAAGGATTTTAGGCAGTCTCAGCAGTTGTTTGTTTCTTTTGCTTTGAGTTCAAAGGGCAAGCCTGTGTCAAAACAAACTATTTCTAGGTGGATTGGGTGTTGCATTACATTTTGTTATTCCCATCATGGCAAGGAGATTCCAGCTGGGATTAGGCCTCATTCCACTAGGGCTACTGCCACTTCCACAGCATTTCTAAGGGGGGTGGCAACTAAGGATATTTTGGAGGCAGCTACTTGGAGATCAGTGCATACTTTCTCTAAGCATTATCACCTTCCTCTCTACTCTAAGTCTAGGGCTGGTTTTGCCACTGCTATTTTGCAAGGCATGTTGTCAGCTCCTGTTTCCTTATGATTTGCCAGCCTCCCTTACCTCTGCTTTGGGATTCTACCCAATAGTTAGGACTGCAGCAATGTGGAATGAAGAACATAGTACAGTTTTGTACCTACCATAAATGTAGATGTTCGAGGATCCACATTGCTGCAGTCCAATTTACCCTCCCTCCTTCCCCTCTGTGTTTAGGGGTGGTTGTGTAGGTGAGGTTATATTCTGCTAATTGTGTGTATATTGTACATATATTTTTTGGTGCAGGTATTTTGGGAATTTTTGGTTTTTGGCCTTATCTTTTCAGGGTCTTCTGACATCTGGGGCAAGAAAAGACTGAGGATATGACGTCGGTCATGCGCATTAGTACCCTGACGTACTGACGTCAGTCTAATGCGCCCTGACCGACGTCAGCCATATACTTTGGTATTCGGGCCGACTGGACAGCGGACTACCCAATAGTTAGGACTGCAGCAATGTGGATCCTCGAACATCTACATTTATGGTAGGTACAAAACTGTACTTTTTGTAACTAATGCTTTATAGTATTAATTGTTGCATTTTAATACCCAGACAGGGTCTGAAACTGGCCGTTTGTTGATCGGTGCCCTATCCCAGTAAACTAACTTAAGTAAAATATAAAGAAAAAAACACAAAATATTTCATTTATCATACAAGCCAGATGCCATATAGGTTCCAGTTATGCATTTTCGGTGCTTTCTCTACAGATTATAGCCCCTGTTTAACAACTATCACCACAGCAATTATACTAAATAGCTATCTGGCACCATTCGGGGGGTGGGGGGTTCTTATTAGGCTCTACTTATATGCTCATGCATTTATTATTTATCTGTCTTTATTTACCAGGAAAGTCTGACTGGGTAATACCCATTTGCAGCAGAGACCCAGGGAGAAAAGCTGCATTTATTTACATTGTGTTAGTTCTAGTTAAACACACAGACTAGTTACTTTTCTATTTATCTTTATACATAGAGTCCCTGTCAGTTGATAGAGTTTTCAGAAACCTAAACCCCATATGATAGAGACCATATGATCGAGTTTTTGAAAACTCGAAGCTTTTGAATGGTGATCATGATACAGCGAGGATCGGGAAATTTACCCTTTTCCTCACTGTAGTGTGATCTTGGAGTTGGTATATACAATTTGCAGGGGGGCTTGCCCCCGTGCAAAACTGTAAAAATAGATTTTTGTGGGTTTTTTTGATTGTTAGAGTTTTCAGAAACTTGATCATATAGTCTCTCTGATGTTTTTTTCAAGTTTCCGAAAAGTTGGTCATCTGACATAGACCCTTATACACATACAATAGTTCCATTTATACATTCTAAATGGCAGACATTACTAAAGAGAGAGCAAATGTGCAACTTAGTGAAATGTACAGGCAGCAGTTAAGTATAAAAATTGATTGTCATTTCAGTAAGAGATTGAGAGCATTCTGTTTAAGGAGAGTATTTGGTGAGCACAAAGTCTTAACCTGGTGATTATGATGACCATGAGCAGGACCAGGACTGGTTAAAATGTTGTTTGACTATTGAGTAATGTGGTTTAAAACTATTGAGTTTGATGGAGAGTTTTATTTGTGTGGGGATACTAGTAACAGAGTTTAGCAGTGTCTTGGGACCAGAGCAAGTATCCTGTAACATTATTTGACTTCTTTGTAAGTAATAAGAATTTGTTATTAGAGCTGAGGTCCCTTGCTGGACAGTAGGGCAGTAATAAGTTTGTAGTTCAGGGCATTTGTCTGGATGATGAATACGTTTTTGTGCTGTAGTTAGTTGTGAATATGTTAGGTAGCTGTGCAGTTCAAGTCAGTTTAATTGTTTAAGCTATGACAGTGTTGGGCCATATGAGGGAGATTGATGGTAAATATAGCCATTTTATTGTAGCAAGAGGTGAGTTTCTTTGAGTATTGTTTGTTTGTTAGGATATGAGCGGCACATAAGAGAGTTGGCAGTAAGAAAGTGGTGGCTAGAGTTTTTCTTGCAGTATCTGTAAGGAATCCATTGATCCTATAAAAGGAACCTGGTTTCTGGTGTGTAGATTTAATGGTGTGCAGTATATGCTAGTTATATTTGAAATTGTCATCCATTATTATGTCTAGAAGTTCATTATGAGTTACAGTTTCAATGACAGTATTTGCTAACTGTATGGTAAAAGACTGCTTTTGATTTTGGCAACCTTTTTTTAGGCAAAAAGTATTAACTTAGTTTTCTTGGGGTTGAGTAGGAGGTTTGGTTCTTTGAGCAAGATTTCTGCAGAGGAGAAAGAATTCTGGGTAATGTCTTGGAGCTTCTTTATTGTTGAGGCTGCACATAATATTGAGTCACCTGTGTACTGTGTGGAGGTCATTAATAAATATGTTAAGTAGTAGAGGACCCAGGATGAGTAGGTCTGTTGCAATTTAATGGCTTGTTTCCTTCCAGATAGGCAACTAAGAAACCACAGCAATGAGTATTGTGAAAGTCCTATTGAGCAGAGTTGAATGAGCAGTTGCTGGTGCAAGAAGGTATGAAATGTCTTTGATAAATCTAAGAACATGGTGGACACAAGCAGACCATTGTTGCTATGTCTGTTTATTATATTGGTAAAATGTAGTAGAGCAGTAGTGGTGCTCTGCTGGGGTCTAAAGCCATGTTGTGTTTCTGAAAGCAGGTTATTTGAGGTTAGATATTGCATCAGCTGTATATGGATGCATTTCTCTATTTTGGAGATGGGGCGGGGTGAATCACAATTGATTATTAGTTATTAAACTCTGTAGCTGTGCTGCCTCTGTGCAATGGTATGATGCAGGATTGTTTCCATAGTGATGGGATGCATCTTTCTACTATGGATCTTTTAGTTAGTATGGTCACAGGAAAGGCTGTAACTTTTGTGAATATTTTAGGTAGCCTGATGGTAGTTGGTCTACAGCTATGAAGATAGTTTTTAGTTTAAGGAGCAACTTCAATATGAGTGAGGTAGGCACTGGACTAAAATTGAAGAGCTTTGGGTGGTTTTGGTTGGAATTAAACTGTGTGGGGATAGTCTGTCATATTTTCTGTTTTTGGAGAGGGAGTGGCGGTCTTGCCAGGTGGATTAGTTTGTTTAGTGATGACTGAAAATGTTTTGGGTTGTATTGATGTATACAATTGAGTTGCTTAGATATACATTTCCATAGACAACAAACGGGCAGGCATGTAATAGGTGCGACAAGGATTTGGTGCTTGATAATGTAAGTGATGTAATCCCTCAATAATAGCTTCCATTTTAAGTCAGATGCGCATTGCTGGGCCCCTGTTGTAAACCAGAGATACAATGTTTGGATACTAAGCCCAAGATGTGTACTTCCATTCCCTGCCCCCAGGAGTAGGCAAACAAGCTTAACTTTATAGATTCATATGTTGGTACTAGGCTATCGGCCCTAGGGCCTATACAAGCCTAGCCATAATAGTTCCCTGGATATTTCTTCCCACAATATTTACTTCCCTAGACCTCTGTCTAGCAGGGAGACTGACATGATCCCTGGGGTGAATTTCCTATCTCCCATCCAGTCGTCAGGGTTCCTTTTGAAGAGGGCTAAGGAGGCGCTCTGCTGGACATGTATGGGGGAGTCTCTGGGTTAGGAACCTATCCCCCCAGCATGTTTTGTTCGTTGTGATGACAAGGTTTAGATCCCTGGAGTGCGTGTCTGAGGGATTGGGATTTCTTTAAGTGGAGCATGTCCAGCAGCTCAGGGTTTGACATGGCCTTGTATGTTAAGCAGAGATTGCCTCTGAGTCGACGATATGCCACAGAGTATAGCTGGAGATTTTTTAGACGGTCAGCATACGGTCTGCTTTTTAGGCCTGTGATTCTTTCAGTGAGGTATTTCTGCGGCCTTTCCAGTTGCTGCAGATGTCTTGTGAGGTACATACCAAATGGGGCATTGTACTCCTATAATGGGTCTAATGAGGGATGAGTACAGTGGGGCATTGACATCCTTTTTTCTGGATGAAAAGCCCTTAGTGATGAGGTGTGCCACGTAGAAGGATTTCCTGACTGTTGTGGCGATGTCTAAGGTGAACCACTCTCCACCTGTGTCCCTAAGTCTCTCATCACACTTTCGGTGTTTAGTGTACTGCCACGTATGTGGTAATTCATGGGTACATGGTTTCCCCCAAAGGGGATAACTATACATTTCTTGGCATTAAGCTTGAGCCCATGGCTCTGGCACCAAGCATCTGTTTCTGTAAGGCCCTTTTGTAGAATATCTACATCATTTGGGGATTCAATAATGGCTCCCAGTTTGCAGTTATCTGCAAACTTTGTTAGCCAGAGTCCCTTAGTGTTGGGCTGTACCTCAGAGAAGTAGATGCCAAACAAGAGTGGTCCCAGGACTAAACCCTGAGGTACTCCACTTGTCACTTGTCTGGAGCTGGTCTGCTACTTTTACAGTCTGGTTCTGTCAGTAAGCCAATTGGCAACCCATCGAGTGACGTAGGGATTTATGCCCAGCTTAGTAAGTTTGCCTATGATTCCAGAGTGGGGGATGGTGTCAAAGGCCTTGGCGAGGTCCAGATAGGCTGTGTTGGACTGCCTTACCCTCGTCCACAGCTCTGGAGACTGATTCAAAGAAGTCAGTTAGGTTCAGAGACAAGATTGGCCCTTCACGAACCCAAACTGGGTGGGGTACAGTGTTTGAAGTTTGCCAATGTCTTTGTTTACAAGTTTAATGATAATGCGTTCCATGCCCTTGCAGATCAGGCTCGTCAGACTGATGGGACGGTAGTTCCTGGGATCTGAGGTGGATCCCCCCTTGTGGAGTGGGATAACTGTAGCTGTGCACCACTCAGTGGGTGCGAAGCCTGAGGTGAGACTATGATTAAACATGACAGGTGAGGTGCCAGTTAATTTTGTAGTTCATGTAGTACACAGCCCGGGATGTCATCTGGTCCCATGGATGCTGTATTCTTAGCTTTGGAGAGTGCGGATTCTACCTGTGTGGCTGTGATTACTGGAATTTGGCAGTCTTTTAGTATTGAGATGAGCCCTTTAGGGGGTGAGGGGGGTGAAGTTGGCACTAAATCGATCTGCCAGGATATTGGCAATATTCCTGGGATCAGTATATTTAATGCCATTCTGTTGTAGCTCAGAGCAGATGTTCATCGTGTTACACTGCTGCAGTCATTACACTTGGGTTATCCTGCCTTCAGGCGGTTCCCCAGTTGGCCTGAGTTCCAAAGTCTTGGTCCGGCGTCTGTTGATGTCGCCTCCTCCCTGACATCAGTGCGACGGGGGTATATAAGATGCAGCCGACGCCATTTTCTTCAGTCTTTCTTGCCGCGCAGTGCCCGAAGCAAAAGCAGTTCGCAAGTGCCGGTCGGCAGTCTCCTGAGATTTTCATTCCGAATCAAGAACCGAAGTCTTCTACAAAGCTAAGTACCCCATTGGGGAAACATTTTCTTGCCTCAGACCGATGTCAGTAAAAGTTAATAACTGTGTTTCTTGTGGGAAGCAAATACCTCATAAGGATTTCCATTCTTATTGTATCCCATGCCTAGGCCCAGACCACGACGTCACTGGTTGTCAGTTTTGTGCTAGGTTTAACAAGCACACTATTAAACGTCTGTTTGATTTTGCCCGACATTATTTTGGTAGAAAATTGAATTATACCATGTCGTTGGACCTTCCGACGACCGGAATACACAAAAAGCGCAAAGACAAGGATAGGCATCTGAGGCCCAAAACTGACAACGAAGCCTCTTCTAGGCCAGTCGCCGGTTCTCTGGTTTTCAGCGAGGCACCTTCGCAGCCCCTGACGACTGCTTCTGTAGAACCACAGGCCACATCTGACTCCCACGTGGAGATAGCTGGGCCTTCGGATGCACAAGTTATTCAGCCTACCGAGACTAACCTTTCAGAGGGATCCGGAGTAACTGAGCAACCCACAGCTTCAGAGAGTGTCTTCAGACCTACTCAGTTAAGCATTAAACCCTCAGCTAAGTCTAAGCCTCCTTTAAAATCAAAGAAACAAATACAGCATTCTCCAGGACAGGCCTCCATGCCTAAGAAACAAATGCTCAAAATGGCCGAAGACCTAATCACTCTGATTAGGGGGTCCCATCCCCCTCCTGATAAAAGGCCTAGACAGGATGCAGACTATGACTCATCCGACCAGGTGTCCATCTCTTCTGATTCATCCTCAGACCTAGGATACTCTTTACCCCCTTATGAGGATTCTGATGCTGAGGAATCAATTCCATCAGCCTCGCCGCCTGAGGACTACTCCTTTGGGGAAACCCTACATACCATGAGGGAGCATTTGCACTGGGAAGGCCAGGATTACTCAGAATCCAAGAAAAGGCTCAGAGACTACCTTTTATTACCTCAACGCAGACCCCTTGCTATTCTGCCAGTGTTCGATATTGTGGATGATGTGTATACTGAATCCAGCTTAAATCCTGATTCCTTACCTCCAGCCCCTGTTAAACCTGACAGATACTACAGAGTCCCTGACCCACATAAATGTCTGTATAAAAGCCCTGTAGCTGACCTTGAAACTATTTCTCAGGGACCCAAAGGAGTTAAGAACTCATCAGCCAAGAATCCAGTTCCCTCTGACAGAGATTCCAGAACATTAGACAGATGGGGGAAGAAAGTGTATATGTCTGCAACTTTAGCAATGAGAGCTTTAAATTGCCAGTTTCACATGCTAAAATATCAGCAGTTTTTACTGTCTCAGTTAAAACAAAAAAATGCTTCCAGAATCAGATCCTCCTAATTTTAAAGAAATCCAGGATGTTCATCGTGTTACACTGCTGCAGTCATTACACTTGTGTTATCCTGCCGTCAGGTGGTCCCGTAGTCGGCCAGAGTTCCAAAGTCTTGGTCCGGCGTCGGTTGCTGTCTCTTCTTCCCTGACATCAGTGTGCCAAGGGTATACAAGATGCATCCAGCGCCATTTCTTCAGTCATTCTTGCCGCGCGGTGCCCGAAGCAGAAGCAGTTCGCAAGTGTCGGTCGGCCGACTCCTGAGATTTTCGAAGTCGAATTTCAGATCTGAAGTCTTCAATAAAGCTAAGTACCCCATTGGGGAAACTTTTTTCTTGCCTCAGGCCGATGTCAGAAAAAGTTAATAATTGTATTTCTTGTGGGAAGCAAATACCTCATAAGGATTTCCACTCTTACTGTATTCCATGCCTAGGCCCTGATCACGACGTCACTAGTTGTCGGTGTTGTGCTAGATTTAACAAACTCACTATAAAAAGACATTTTGATTTTGCTTTGCACTACTTTGGCCGAAGGTTCAATTTTACTATGCAGTCGGATCAACCGACGACTTCAATACCGAAAAAACGCAAAGACAAGGATAAAGACAGGCATCTGAGTTCCAAAACAGATGACGAAACCTCTTCTAGGCCAGTCACCAGTTCGCTGGTTCTCAGTGAGGCGCTTTCGCAGCCCCTGACACCCGCTACCTCAGAACCACAGGCCACTTCCGACTCCCATGTGGAGACATCTAGGCCTCTGGAAACTCAAGGTATTGGGCCTACGGAAACTAATCCCTCAGATAGGTCCGGAGCCGCTGAGCAGGCATCGGCTTCTGAGGGTGTTTTCAGACCTTTACAACTTACCATTAAAACAGCCAAGACAAAGGTACCATTAGAGACAAATAAACAAGTACAGCATTCTCCTGGACAGTCCTCCATGCCTAAGAAACAGATGCTTAAAATGGCCGAAGACCTCATTACTCTAATCAGGGGTTCCCATCCCCCTCCTGAGAAAAGGCCTAGGCAGGATACAGACTATGATTCCTCTGATCAGGTTTCCATTTCCTCTGATTTCTCTTCAGACCAGGGATACTCTCTACCCCCCTATGAGGACTCTGATGCTGAAGAATCTATCCCTTCAGCCTCTCCTCCTGAGGATTACTCTTTTGGGGAAACTTTACATACCATGAGGGAGCATTTCCATTGGGAAAGTCAGGATTACTCAGAAGCCAAGAAAAGGCACAGGGATTTCCTTTTATTGCCTCAGCACAGGCTCCTGGCTATTCCACCTGTACTAGATATTGTAGATGATGTGTTCTCTGAATCCAGCCTATCTCCTGATTCTTTGCCCCCTGCTCCAGCCAAGCCAGATAGGTATTATAGAGTCCCTGACTCTCACAAGTTTATTTACAAAAACCCTTCTGCTGATCCAGAAACTATTTCCCAGGGTCCAAAAGGGGTTAAGGCTTCCATTGCAAAAAAAATCCAGTACCCTCTGACAGAGATTCCAGAGCTTTGGATAGATGGGGGAAGAAAGTATACACTTCTGCAACTTTAGCAGTAAGAGCTTTAAATTGCCAGTTTCACATGCTTAAGTACCAACAATATTTAATGGCTCAGTTAAAACAGAAAATGCTTGCAAGCTCAGAAGTTCCTGATTGTAAAGAAATGCAATATTTATTGCATGCAGTTGAACAGGTGGGAAAACATACTCTGCAATGTGGTTTTGATTCTTTAGAGGCCTCTTGTAGAGCCGCAGTTACAGGTTCTGTAATTCGAAGACATGCTTGGTTAAAAGAACAGAGTTTACCTGATCATGTTAATGCAAAATTATTGGATGCTCCTTTACAGCATGATACCTTGTTTGGTGTTAAGGCAGAAGAGGTGTTAAAGAAAATGGAGGATAAAGCTAAATCTATGCAAACAGTCAAGGATTTCTTATAGGTACAGCCACCTTGGTTTAGCAGAAATTGGCCAACAAAGAATTGGTCCTTTCCATTGTCAGACAGGCCACAGAGAAGCAGATACAGACGCCCAAGAGGCAGATCTCAACCCCAAGCCTCAAACAGACAACGACAGTGGGGCACCTCAACCCCAAAAGGAGGGGAGGACAAGTCTCAACCTTACAGGAAACAGTCACAATGACTTTCCCCTTCGTACGCCAAGCACGTCCCTTTTGGAAGCCCCCTTAGGGGGAAAACTAGCACTTTTTTCTCAAAACTGGCAAACAATCAGCCAAGACAAATGGGTTCTGAATATTGTCTCAAGGTTACAGGTTCCACTTTCATACTTTACCAAGGCTAAAAGGAATGCCAGACCTGCCACAAAGTCAATGGGCAGAGGCACAAAAACAAATTTCAGTCCTCATGGACATGAGAGCTATTCAAAAAGTACCACAACAGGAACAAGGACAAGGATTTTACTCAAGACTCTTCCTGGTCCCCAGAAAGGACAAGGCCTGGAGGCCCATACTAGACCTTTCAATTCTGAATACTTACCTGGATATTCTGAAATTCAAAATGTTGACATTACAGCAGCTTCTACCCATGCTGGGCAAGAAGGCTTGGCTTGTTACTCTGGACCTCAGAGGCATAACTGCATGTCCCTATCAGACAAAATTGCAGAAGATACCTCAGATTCAACGCTGGTACAATGCACTACCAATTCTCTGCACTGCCCTTTGGCTTATCTACTGTGCTTAAGGTCTTCACAAAGTGCCTGGCACCAGTAATTGCATTTTGCAGACAAAAAGGAATTCAAATATATTCATACCTGGACGACTGCCTCATTCAAGCAGAGACAAAGGACATTCTTCTACAGCATCTGGCATTTGTAAAAAGGTTGCTAATTTCTCTAGGGTACACAGTAAACGAAAAGAAGTCAAAACTAGTTCCCTCGCAACAGATTATATTCCTGGGTGCCAGCTTAAATACAACGGCCCAGATGGCTTACCTCATGCCAGACACACAAGTTCAACTAACTCAATACTTTCAATTACTGGCAAAAAAGTCCCATCTCCTTGCAAGAAAAATTCTGCAAGCCCTGGGATTCATGGCATCCTGCATACTACTAATACCATATGCCAGAGTGCATATGAGGAAATTACAATGGTATCAAAAAAGTGTTTGGACTCAACACTCTCACAGTTTAGAAGCAGTAATACCAATGATTCCCTGCCTACAACAGGAGTTTCGATGGTGGGCACAGGCATGTCACCTAAACAAGGGTCAGCATTTTACCCAACCCACAGCCAGGCAAACTCTAACAACAGATGCTTCGGATTACGCCTGGGGAGCACACATGGCAGGAAAATGCATTCAGGGCAAGTGGACCCCAGACCAGATGCATCTTCACATCAATCAAAAAGAGATGTTGGCTGTTCAAAATGTCCTAACAGCTTTCAAGGACCTTCTGCATCCACGACAATTATTACTAAAGACAGACAACACCACAGTAATGTGGTACATAAACAAGCAAGGGGGCACTCATTCTTATCCCCTATGCAGGCAAGCCATGACCTTGTGGAACACAGCTCTAACGTATCAAGTTCACCTGCAAGCACAATTCCTGCCAGGAAAGAAAAATACTCTGGCAGACGATCTAAGCAGAAATGTCATGGACCCTCACAAATGGAAATTGAATCCACAAATCTTCAGCATGGTAACTCAAAAATGGGGATGTCCAGACCTAGATCTTTTTGCCTCCCCACTGAATTGCCAACTACAAAAATTCTGCACAAGGACTTATCACAAACAAGCATGGAAAGTGGATGCTCTTTTGTTCAGCTGGAAAAACCTAAAAGTTTATGCCTTCCTGCCACTGCCTCTCCTTTCAAAGGTACTCCTAAAAGCCAAACAGGAAAAACCACAGATGATCCTGATTGCTCCAGACTGGCCACGCCAGCCCTGGTACCCTATCTTAAGGAACTTGGCTCAAGGCCCACCATGGATTTTGCCTCAAATTCCACACCTTCTAACTCAACAAAACAATCAGATCCTGCACAGTCAGCTCAAAACCCTAAACCTGGCCGCATGGCAGTTACATTAGTCAAACAGGCAACACCTCTCTCTGAAGCTGTTATGGATGTCATTTTGGAGGCCAGGAGGCCTAGCACCAGGAAAGCTTACTCAGAAAAATGGAAGAGATTCTGCACCTGGAACTGGGCTCAAAGCATTGACCCTCTTGTTCCAAGCATTCCTCAGATTTTACAATACTTAACTGAGATGCTGGACAGTGGCCTATCCTTCTCATCAATTAAGAGCCACGCCTCTGCCATTTCAGCACATTACAACACGGATCCTCCTTTATTCTCTCATCCCTTGCTAAAGCAGTACCTCAGAGGGGCTAAAAACATAAGACCGCCCCGGAGAGCACCAACACCAACTTGGGACCGCAATTTCGTTTTGGAAAAACTGACCCTACCACCTTTTGAGCCAGCCAATACAGCCAATCTAAAAGTTTTGTCATGGAAAACAGCTCTGCTCCTGGCAGTAACTTCAGCACGAACAGTCTCAGAGCTACAGGCAGTGATGGCAGTGGAACCTTTTATAATTTTTCATCAGGACAGGGCATCTTTAAGGACAAACCCTACCTTTATGCCAACGGTGTTATCTAGTGTGGCTCTTAACCAAGCCATCCATTTGCCAACTTTTTATCCATACCCCCAGAATAAAGGGGAGAAACTTCTGCATTCTTTGGACATACACAGGCAGCTACACTTCTACATGGACAAAACAAAAGCTTTCAGGAAAACTGAGCAACTTGTTTGTAGCATATGCTGCAGGATCACAGGGCAAAGCTATCTCAAAGCAGAATATATCCAAATGGATAGGACACTGTATTCGGTACTGCTACACACAGCATGGAAAATCAGTCCCAAATAACATTAGGCCACATTCCACCAGGGCAACAGCCACTTCAACAGCCTTTCTCAGAGGAGTACCTACCAAGGAAATTTTGGAGGCTGCAACTTGGAGTTCAGTGCACACCTTTACCAAGCATTACCACCTGCCTCTTTACTCTAAATCCAGAGCAGGATTTGCCACTGCAGTTCTGCAGGGCCTCATAGCCAATCCTAACTCTTTATAGACCAGCCACCCAACCTTAGATTTGAGATTCTACCCAAGTGTAATGACTGCAGCAGTGTAACATGATGATCATAGTACAGTTTTGTACCTACCATAAATGTAGACGTTAGAGTGTTCACACTGCTGCAGTCCAGGTTACCCTCCCTTCATCCCCTCTGAACTAGCTGGACTTACCTATACCTTTCTATCCTATACATCTTGTGTGGTGTATTTGCTTGTAACTGAAGGTATTGTTTTTATTTTATATATATATATTTCTGATTAGCAATATGTATTGCCTACCTACTTGGGGGCACCTGACATCTGCGGCAAGAAAAACTGAAGAAAATGGCGTCGGATGCATCTTATATACCCCTGGCGCACTGACATCAGGGAAGAAGCGAAAGCAACCAACGCCGGACCAAGACTTTGGAACTCTGGCTGACTACGGGACCGCCTGACTGCAGGATAACCCAAGTGTAATGACTGCAGCAGTGTGAACATTCGAACATCTGCATTTATGGTAGGTACAAAACTGTACTATTTATTGCATGCAGCTGAACAAGTGGGAAAGCATACTTTGCAATGTGGTTTTGATTCTGTAGAGGCCTCCTGCAGAGCAGCAGTTACAGGCTGTCATTAGAAGACATGCTTGGTTAAAAGAACATAGGTTACCAGATCATGTTAAAGCAAAATTATAGGATGCACCTTTGCAGCAGGATGTGTTGTTTGGAGTTGAGGCAAAAGAGGTATTAAAGAAAATGGAGGATAAGGCAAAATCTATGCAAACGGTGAAGGATTTCTTACAGGTTTAGCCACCTAGATTTAGCAGAAACTGGCCAGCTTAGAATTGGTCCTTTCCAATTACAGACAGACCTCAAAGGGGAAGATACAGACGTCCAAGAGGTAGAGGTCAAACACAAGGTCCTTACAGGCCTCGACAATGGGTTGCATCAGGCCAGAAAGAAGGGGAAGACAGGCCCCAACCATATAAAAAGCAGCTCCAATGACTTCCTATTACAGCTGCCAAACAAATCCCTCTTGGCAGCCCCCTTGGGAAGAAAACTGGCACTCTTCTACCACAATTGGCAAATGATCACCAAAGACAAATTGGTTCTCAACATTATATTTCAAGGTTACAGGTTCCACTTTCACACTCTGCCAAGGTTAAAAGGAATGCCAAATCTGCCACCAAATCAATGGGCAGAGGCTGAAAAACAAATTACAGCACTCATGGATATGAGAGCTATTCAAAAGGTGCCATCACAGGAGCAAGGACAAGGATTTTACTCAAGACTCTTTCTGGTACCCAGAAAGGACAAAGCCTGGAGGCCCATTCTGGATCTTTCTTCTCAAATACTACACAGTCAGCTAAAGACCTTAAACCTAGCTGCATGGAAGATTCCTTAGTCAAGCAAGCAGTGCCCGTCTCCAGAGCTGTTATGGATGTCATTCTAGAGGCCAGAAGGCCTTGTACCAGGAAAGCCTATTTGGATAAATGGAAGAGATTCTGTGCCTGGAACCAAGCTCACAGCCTTGACCCTCTTGTCCCAAACATTCCTCGGATACTACAATACTTAACTGAGATGCTGGACAAAGGCCTCTCCTCATCCATCAAGATCCATGGCTCTGCCATCTCTGCTCACTACAACACGGATCCACCAATTTTCTCTAACCCTCTGTTAAAACAGTACCTCAGAGGGGCTAAAAACATAAGACCACCCCGTAGAGCACCTACTCCAACTTGGGACCTCAACTTTGTTTTGGAAAAACTAACTTTACCTCCTTTTGAGCCAGCTAACACAGCAGAATTAAAATATATCTCTTGGAAGACTGCTCTGCTCCTGGCAATAACATCAGCATGAAGAGTTTCAGAATTACAGGCATTAATGGCAGTGGAACCTTTCCTCATTTTCCACCAGGACAGGGTGTCTTTAAGAACTAACCCTACGTTTATGCCAAAGGTGGTATCCAGTGTGGCTCTAAACCAAACTGTTCACCTGCCAACTTTTTTATCCTAAACCACAGAATAAAGGGGAGAGACTACTGCACTCTTTGGACATTCACAGGCAGTTACGCTTCTGCTTGGACAAAACCAAAGCTTTCAGAAAATCTGAGTAATTATTGGTAGCATATGCTGCAGGAGCACAAGGAAAAGCCATTTCAAAACAGACTATTTCAAAATGGGTAGGACTTTGTATATGGTTCTGCTACACATACCATGGAAAACCTGTACCTAGCAGCATTAGATCTCACTCTACCAGGGCAACAGCCACTTCAACTGCCTACCTCAGGGGAGTACCTACCAAGGATATATTTTGGAAGCAGCAACTTGGAGTTCTTTACATACCATCACCAAGCATTACCATCTGCCTCTGTACTCTAAATACAGAGCTGGCTTCGCCACTGCAGTGCTGCAGGGCCTTATTGCCACCCCTAATGCCTTATAGAACCAGCCACCCTACCTCAGCTTTGGGATTCTACCCAAGTGTAATGACTGCAGCAGTGTAACATGATGAACATAGTACAGTTTTGTACCTACCGTAAATGGAGATGTTCGAGTGTATTAACTGCTGCAGTCCAGGTTACCCTCCCTCCTTCCCCTCTTACTGGCTGGTACGTACCTATGTCTCCTACCCTTACTACCTATGGGGAATATTTGCTGGTAGCTGTAAGTTGTCTTTTGATTTTCTTTTGTATGTTTTATTAGCAATTGGAATTGACTACCTATTTACAGGCACCTGACATCTGGGGCAAGAAAAACTGAAGAAAATGGCATTGGCTGCATCTTTTATACCCCTATCGCACTGATGTCAGGGAGGAGGCAACAGCAACCGACGCTGGACCAAGACTTTGGAACTCAGGCTGACTGGGGAAACGCCTGACGGCAGGATAACCCAAGTGTAATGACTGCAGCAGTGTATACACTCTAACATCTACATTTATGGTAGGTACAAAACTGTACTATCTGAGTATTGCCATTTAGATTCTTGACATAACTATAGAATGCCTTGTGGTTGTCTTTGGAATCTTTGGCTATTTTATTTTCGTAACTAGCTTTGGAGGATTTTTTGAGGGATCTCAACTTCTTACTGAGGCTGGTAAGGGAGTTTTTTACATTCTAGGATTTTCCTCTTTTCTGCAACAGTTTCTTCCTTCTGCTTTAGAGTTTGTTTATGGCAGGGGACCACCAGATTGGTTTCCTTGTTTTGCAGGAGAGCGCGTCTTGGTTCTATTTGGGATGGCATGAGTGATGCACGAGTGGATGTGCTCGTACAGTGTCTTAGTGTAGGATTCAGCAGTCTAACTTTCAGATCCTGTCTGCATGGGTGTCATGAAGTTTGTCACTTCTGACTTGAGTAGCATGAAGTTGGCTTTGGAGAAGTTTTTTACGGAGGTTTCTTACTGGGGGATAAGGGTGGGATGTGGATGTCCAGAGTGATTTGCTTATGGTCAGACCTGACCAATGAGGGGGTGACCACTGGTGTGGAGCATCTATCTCCCATGTTGGTAATGACCAGGTCTAGGATATTGGAGCCCCTGGTGGGACAATGGATTTAGTTGATCCAGAGCGTTGGAATTTATGAATTCCAAAAACTGTTGGGAAAAGGTGTTGGTACCGAGTAGTTTTCCCATTTAATGGCAGGGTAGTTGAAATCACCCAGTATTAGGGTGTTTGGTTGTATCTTAATATTTTCCAGTATGTTTAGAAAGGTGTAGTGAGAATCTTGGGGCATCGTGGGGGGATCTGTAGCAAGCTGCAATTTGGATTGCAGTCTTAACTAGTGATGTTATGTGATCCTATCTCGCCTACATTCTGTACTGATTGGCTCGGAGCTGATCCCTCGGCTCCGACTCGGCACGCTATGCTATAGAGCAAAGCCTCTTATTGGCTGAGCTATTTTCTATCCCAGGATACACCACCACTAATCCCCCAGATCTCGTTTGCCGCTTACAAGCTAGGACGTGGTCTCCATCTTGGCTGAACTAAGTGCTGTTTTCTTCTAAGTTTCCTGTCAGGAATTTTGCTATTCTTACCCTAAAAGCTGTTTTAACAGCTATTGTTGTTGTACGAGTGTGTTTTGCTGACATTTGTTGTGGAAAATTGTGTTTTTGATTAAGGGAAAGGTTTCCCGTTTAAGTTAGAGGGGCCTTCCCCTGTTCTTTATCTAGTGTCTTTTGTTTTTTTCAGGAGGTCAAGTACCTGTTTAAATTAGAGGGTCTTGGCCCTCCTTTTCAGTATTTTTTTTCCTGATATTGTAGTGTATTGTCTTGTTTAAAAAAAAAAAAAAACAAAGTTGGTTTAAAATTGTTTGTTTTGTGGTAAAATCTTCATTACTGAACAGATACTGCTACTTTAACTTGTTTTTAGTACCTGTTAGTATGTCAAAAGAACATAGACCCCTCTGAGTTTAAAAAGTGCACGAGGTGTGGTTATAAAATGTCTGTAACTGATGACCACTCCTCGTGCGTATATTGTTTAGGCGCCAAGCACCTACAGGAGTCCTGTAGCGTGTTTCACGCCTTTTCTTCTAGAGTCCTCCAAGAGAGGAAGAATAAATTAATATTGAAAGGGCTGATTAAACCCTCCTTCGAGGAGGCCTTATCTTCCTCTTCCTCTCCTACCAAGAAGAAAAAAGCGTCGGCTCCGACCAGTCTGTCGGAACCGACTGCCAAGAAACCTAGGCAGGCTTCTCCATCGGCTCCACGGACTTCGGAGCCGAGGGCGAAACGGTCTGCCTCGATGCCTTCAGTCTCGACTCCTCTGGTTTCGGAGCAGAGGACTGCGGCGTCGAGAGGCGGGTCACCTTCATCGGCTCCACTGATTTTGGAGCCGATGAGGGTCGCCGGCTCAGACTCTTCCCCTTCGGCGCCGAAGCCCTCCTCGGCACCGAGGGAAATTGTTTTGGGATCTCCCTCGGAACCGATAGTAGTCGAGTCCATTCGGAGCCGGTCCCCCAGTCCTTTGGAGCCGATGGAGAAGTCGGTTCGGACCCGATCGGTCTCATCTAGATCCTCCAAGATGTCTGATTCGGACATCGACAGGGTGCTCCTAAGACTTTTCCAGTCTCCTGTGTTCCAAAAGTTAGTTTCGGCTCCAGCCCATTCGGCTTCGGAGCCGATGGTCCACCCTGTAGTTATGGTTCCTCCTCCAACAGCCTCGGCACCGTGGAGCCAGTGCTGGCGGAGCCGATGGAGGTTTTCGGGTCGGGCCCGACCCTTACTCCAACCCCGGCTCTCGAGTCGGAGTTCGGTACGCGGACCTCCTCTGTCGGCCCCGGGGGGGACGCTTTGGGACTGATGTTTTCAGTCCCAAGCCTTCCTCTCGGTGCGTCGGCTGCGGGGGTACCGTCTACTGTTGTGGCCACGGAGGTGGGACCTTCCCAGGATTCTGGTGGTCCGCCTTCAGGGCCATGAGGAGGCGTAGCCAAATCTTCTTTGGCTACCTCCACGGTCTCCCCAGCACCTTCCCTGCATATGGAGACTGGGTCTTTGGCAGTCCCCCTGTCCTTAGACAGCGGAGCCCCGGGGCCTGAGGTCACCCCCACTGGGGGTTCCTCCCTCCTGGAGGTCCCTCTGAAGCTTCTTCGGAGGAACCCCCCAGGAAAAGATCGTGCAAGAGGAAGCACATTGACTCCCCCGATGAGTCTCTCACGTCAGACACTGATCTTGATGATGCAGAGGGGTCCCCTAAGTCGTCCTCAGATGATGTCTCCTTTGCAGACATCCTGGAAGCCCTTAAACAACGAGGTGGCTGGCAATCCAAACCCCCTTCTGCTGAGGAGTCTGTGTTCCTTAAGGCCTTCGGGGCTCAGCCCTCCGACTCCTGGGTGTCTCCGCCCTTCGACGAGCTCCTAGATTTGATCTGTCGAAGGGCGTGGGAACACCCAGACTCTGTGGAACCGGTGCCTGCTCGTCCAAATAAGTTCCTGTCAGCACCCCCAGAAAAGGAGTTTTTGACTAAAGGTGTGGCTGTAGATGCCTTGGTGGTGGCATCTGCTACCCAGCAAGATGTAGCAGAGGCTTCGACGTCCGTCCATCCTCCTAATAAGGAGTCTAGGAGCATGGATCGGTACGGTAAGCGCACCCTAAGTTCGGCGGCCTTTACTTTAAGGTCCCTGAACTATCTAACGCACTTCACCAGGTTTCAGAGGGATCTGATCAAGGAGCTTTCAGATACCCTCTTGGGGAACCTACCTGAGCAGCTGGCCCAGACGGTTGGCTCTCAGTTGGCTACGCTGTCATCCATATCAAACTCGTCCATGAGGCTCATTTCTTATGCAGCCGAAGGAGCGAGTAGAGTGGCGGGTACAGGCATTGCTCTATGGAGGCAAGCCGGGCTCCGCCTGTGTCATTTTGCGGAGGCCTTCAAGTCTTCCTTTGCCGACGCCCCCTTTGATGGGTCCTCTTTGTTTGGACCCAAGGTAAAGGACACATTGACCCGCTGCGAGCAAGAAGGTAAGACTTTGACTGCCGTAGGGGCACGATTTTCCACTCCCTTTCGGCCTTACCCCAAGGCTAAAAGAGGAGGGAAAATGTGGTTCCGTAGATCTCAGAAGTCTTATCCCTCACAGCAGGACGATCCCCCTTCTAGAGGCAGAGGAGGGGGAAATTCTTCTGGAAGATGCCGTCCCAGAGGCGGCAGAGGCCCCCGCAACACTGGAGACCGCGAATCCTTTCGTGGCTCTTCAGCCTTTCACAGTCCCTGAGGGATTGCCCGACTGTGCAGCTCCGGAGCCAGTCGGGGGTCGTTTTTCGAGGCACCTAAAAGCCTGGGAAGGTATCACTCAGGACCGATGGGTGCTTCGAATTATCGCCGGAGGTTACGCCATCCCCTTTTCTCACTCCCCACCTCAGTCCTAAAGAATCCCGGACCCACCACCCAGTCAACGGGAAATTGCAGCCTTAGAAGTGTCAAAGCTGCTTCAAAAAGGAGTCATCCAACCAGTCCCCGCAGACCAGATCGGATTAGGGACTTACTCAAGATTCTTTTTGGTGCCAAAAAAGACCGGGGACTTGAGGCCCATTTTGGATCTCAGCATTCTAAATCGTTCAGTCAAAAAGTCCAAGTTCCGAATGGTCACTCTACAATCCATTCTCCCATTGCTGGAGAAAGGTGTTTGGATGTGCTCCATAGATCTCAAGGACGCTTATTACCATATCATGGTACATCAAGCGTCCAGGAGACATCTGCGCTTCTGTCTAGGAGACAGTCATTTTCAGTTCCGCGCGCTGCCCTTTGGTCTCACCACAGCCCCCAGGGTGTTCACCAAATGTTTGGCGGTCGTGACTGCTCACCTGAGAAGTCTAGGATTCCAGGTGTTTCCGTATCTAGACGACTGGCTCCTGACTGCCACCTCCAAGCATCTACTATTGCGGAGCCTACAAGCCACAATGTCACTGGGCACTTCCCTTGGAATCACCTTCAATTGGCCAAAGTCTGTGTTGCTGCCATCTCAACGCATAAGATTCATCGGAGTAGAGATAGACTCAAACCGAATGCGGGTCTATCTACCTACAGAAGTGATACAAACCATACAGGCTCAAGTTCGAGCCTTACTTCCCAGATCCAAGGCCCCAGCCAGAATGGTCCTGCAGCTATTGGGATCTATGTCCGCCACGGTTCTTCTAGTTCCCCTAGCAAGGTTGCACATGAGAATTCTCCAGTGGCTTCTTTCAACACAGTGGTCCTTTCAGGATCTCCCTCTGTCACCTCATATGGATCACGGAAACCTGCAAACGGGACCTTCGCTGGTGGCTGGTGCCCTCCAATCTGGATCAGGGACGACCCTTTGTTCCACCTCCTCCTGTGGCCACTTTGACTACGGACGCCTCCCAGATGGGGTGGGGGGGCATTCCCTGGGCAGGTCAGTCCAAGGCAAATGGCATTCGGAAGAGACCCTTCTTCATATCAACATCTTAGAAATGAGGGCGGTGTTTCTGTCCCTACAAGCCCTTCACGATTACCTCCCTCAGGGCGTAATTGCCATTCACTCCGACAACATGTCAGTAGTCTGGTACCTGAACAAGCAGGGAGGGACCAGATCATACCCCCTTTGCAGAGAGGCCATGAGAGTTTGGGAGTGGGCAGTGTCGACCAAACGATTTCTAGTGGCGACTCATTCCTGGCAAGTCCAATTTGATAGCCGACAGACTGAGCAGAACTATCCTCTCTCAACACGAGTGGTCTCTGAACATTACGGTTGCAAATCAGATTTTCAGCAAATGGGGAATTCTTTGTTGCGACCTCTTCGCAACCCCGCTGAATGCGAAGTGCAAAAAGTTCTTCTCCCTCACTCCGGCTCCGGGGGAGAGCCCTATGGACGTACTAGCCCATCCGTGGCCCACCGGCTTGCTATATGCTTTTCCCCCAGTTCCCCTCCTTCCCAGAGTGATCCAAAAGGCGTCTCACTTAGGGAGCAAAATGATCTTAGTTGCTCCTTACTGGCCTTGTCAGGTATGGTTCCCCTATCTTCGGAAATATGCACTGGACGGTCCATGGTTTCTGGATCAGATCCCAGACCTATTAGTTCATCAGTCGGGACTACTCCACCAGTCCCTACACACCTTGATATTGACAGCTTGGCTCCTCCTCTTCCGACTATAGTCAGGAATCATACCTTAGACCCGGAAGTTGTACACATCTTATCTTCGGCCCACAAGTCTGCCACTAAGAAATTGTATTTTAGCAAATGGAAGAGATTTGCTATTTGGGCTCAACTCCGGGGTCTGGATCCCATCACTATTCCCATATCAGAAGTCCTGAAATTTCTAACTTCCCTTTTCAATCAAGGTTCTTCAGTCTCTACCATCAAGGTTCAATTGGCAGCTATTTCCAATTTTCACGAGTCTATAAACCCACCTTTAATGAGCAACAGATTGTGCAAGACCTTCATGAAAGGTGCTGCGCTTTTACGACCTCCAATTTCTCATCCTGCTCCTCCATGGGATCTCGATGTGGTGTTACGTGCCTTAACTTCCTGCCCCTTCGAACCGCAGCAACATGTGATTTAAAATTTCTATCGTGGAAAACTGCCTTTCTGGTTGCGATTACTTCTGCCAGAAGGGTTTCAGAGCTTCAAGCTTTGTCTGTAAAACCTCCGTACTTGGTTTTCACAAAGATAGAGTATCTCTCAGGCCAAATCCATCCTTTGTCCCTAAGGTTTGTTCCAGTTTTGCCTACAACAGTCATTAGAACTTCCAGTTTTCTTTCCAAAGTACTCAAACAAAGCGGAATACATATTCCACACATTAGATGTCCACAGGCAATTGCGTTTTTATTTAGATAGGACCAAACAAACAAGGAAAACAGATCAATTGTTTGTATTCTTTTCGGATAATAAATTGGGCAAAGCCGTCACAAAGGTCACTATTGCCAAATGGATCAGGGACTGTATTACTCAAGCTTATTCCTCTTCTAATAAAGAGCTTACGACCTCTGTCAAAGCTCATTCTACAAGAGCTATGGCTACTTCGATAGCATTCCATTCTAAGCTTGCCATTAGTGACATTTGTGCTGTGGCTACGTGGTCTTCCCCGCACACTTTCATTTCTCACTACAAATTGGATGTGGCATCTAGGGGACGAGCTTCATTTGGTTCCACAGTGCTCAGGAGTGTTTTCCAGTGAGCCACCCAGGATTTAGGTGCTAGGGACGCTGTCCCATCAGTACAGAATGTAGGCGAGATAGGATCACATAACATCTTTTAGTTATGTACTTACCATAACTTTAGATGTTTGGGATCCATCTCGCCTACATTCCCAATAACCCACCCTCCTTCCCCCTTCCTTGGAGATCAGAGGAGATCAGAAGGTCCGAATCCTGTTGTTTATCTTGAAACATCTGGCAATGTGTTATATAAACAAGTTATGTATGTGTGCATGAATGCGGACAAACAAGATCTGGGGTATTAGTGGTGGTGCATCCTGGGATAGAAAATAGCTCAGCCAATAAGAGGCTTCGCTCTATAGCATAGCGTGCCGAGTCGGAGCCTAAGGATCGGCTCCGAGCCCATTGGTACAGAATGTAGGCGAGATGGATCCCAAACATCTAAAGTTATGGTAAGTACATAACTAAAAGTTAGTTGCACCTGAAGAATTTCAGATGCATTGTGTTGGGCAACTAGCCTGGAGGTGTGAATATCCTTGGTGAATATGGACACTCCTCCACCTTTAGTGTTTTGGTCTTGGTTTGGTGGCTGAAAAGTGTATGAAGAGTTGTAGCCTTGTATTGCAGGGGCACTCTCTGGAGCCTTGAACCAGGTCTCAGTTACTGCACAGATATCGATGTCCTCCATTTTTAGGAGTGCCTCGAGAGAGTGCATTTTGAGGTTTAGACTTCTAGCATGAGTAGCATTACCTTCAGATTTTGCATGCTTGTATCTGTTATGGTGGTGGTTTTGTCCTTTGAACCTTGCATAAAAAAGGCACTATGGGGTGGCAAGAGCTTTAGCCAGTAACCTGAATCCCAGGGGTGACAGTGCAGACCATCTCTGGCAAAGCATTGTGGTTTGTCGATCATGTCTTCCCAGGCAGACAGATACTGGATCCCCTTTGAATGACACCAGAAGCTTAGCCAATTGTTGAAGTCAGTCATTTTGTCCTTATACTGTGGTATCATTCTGGGCAAAGGCAGAATGCTACTCTGGGCTTGGGTCATACCTGCCTGGGCCATATGATCCGAGAGCACTTCCATGTTTCTTTTCGTGTAGTCTAGGGAGGTACGTCTCAAGTCATTCACTCCAACATGGACAATGACAGAGTCGTATTTGTACTTGTTGTGGAGTGACTTGAGTGCATGCGTTATGTGGTGGATCCTGGCACCCGAGAGGCAGCTGACTGTAATTTTCTCCTTGTTCAGCCTAGTGAGTGGGACATTAGTTATAGATGACTCTATAGTCAGGCACATTGAAGTGTTGGGTAGATTGTCTTGCCTTAGGGGCTGTTGTAGGGTGGCACACTGGTGTTGTGAGCTATGTGTCACTTTGGTTGTGACTGATATTTGTTTGCGTTTCAGTTTCGGAGGTCCTTGTTGGACAGTTTAATGTTAAGGGCCTCTGTATATGTGGGTTTAGTGTTGCTTTGTGTGGGTTTTGATGGTGTGGGTTTTGTAGGGCTGTGTGTTGCTTGAGGTGTAGTGCAGGTGTTAACTTTCTTCTCTTGACTGTCTAGCACAATCTTGGCTGCAGAGAGCTTTGCTTTCAGTTTGACTATGTAAGTGCATCTCTCGCAGGTTGTAGTGTTTGGTGGTAGGAGGATAGGGTTGTCTGTGTACATGAGGCAGTTGCTGCATTGCCCCAGTATGCCCAGATTCACCAGGTGGACAGGAGAAATCACTAGAAGCTGAACCTTGGACATGCCTGTTTAGGTGTTTTTTTTTTTTGCAAAGTACAAGATACTTTGCAATTATAGGCTGTTTAGTGCCTACGATTAATTTCTCCTTACTGACAAGGAGAGTTGAGTGCTTTTATCAGTTTAAGGCTTCCTAGTGCTTTCCAGAAGGTTCTAGAGCAAGTGCTTGTCACAGGGGTTCAGATTTTAGTGCTACTACTGAGAAACCAGCTAGTTCCAAGGGAGAATTTGAAGAGCAGACTTTCTGGCACCTGGAATAGTTTTAACCGTAGCCCCACTGTGCTGCACAATGTGAAAACTGTGCAAACACGTGTTTTTAAGCCAGAAAGTTGAAAGGGATAGAAATCAGCCCAAAAGGGCTAATAAAATTACAATTTCAGAGCTGGAAATCACTCCTCTAGTGTTAGGCGATAAAATGCTCACCACCCCCACTGGTAAGCAGTAGGACTTCCCTCTACCACAGCAAGGTCTGGATAGCTCTGAACACAGAAAATCAAGTCCTGAGACAAGCAAAGCCTGGGATCTGGACTATACTAGCTAAGAAAGGCGAGAAATGAGCAAACAATATTGTTTTTTGGTTGAAACAGGCTAAACAATGCAATAATAAAGTAAATAAACACAGAAAAGGCTAACACACTTGAGTGTGTAACCCTAAACAGTAAATGCAATTAAAACTCTACAAAATTAGCAAATTAAAACTTTTTAAATGAAGCAAGGCAAGTGCACAACTGAAAAACTAGTTAAGAGCCAGTAATACTGTAGAATAAGTAGCTGGTCTACATATACAGGGACGTCTATATATATATATATATATATACAGAATAGCAGCTAAAACACACAAACAATTCAGATGCAGTGCAGCCTAGAGCACTTGAGTTGTAGCAATATTAAGGCAAATACAGTTTTAATAAATGCACTAAAATATACTCTATATTTTCAAAATCTTTGAGAAGCGCAGTCAGAACGCAAGGAGATTCAGGCAATTTTTATTTTTATTTTTTTTAAGAAAGGAGGAACAGAAGGAAAGAAACTTATTCCTCTCTCACAAGTCAACGGGCTCTCATTCGCCCTCACTTGTCTACTCTTCAGTTGAAATTGACACTTAAGGTGATAAGATTTTGGTTCCATTCAGTTGCTGCTTTTCTGATGGTGTGCTTAGGCTACTGCAGAATGCCAGAAAACCCACTGCTAGGAAATCCTATATGTCTAATTTGAAAATATTTTTGCTTTGGTGTCTCGAGCATAATCAAAATCCCTTTTCAGTGCAGGTCCCTTTGGTCCTTTCGTACTTGTGTGAACTCTTCCATACTGGCTTGGCATATTCTTCTGTTAAAGCTCACTTGTAAACAATTTCTGCTTGTCTGTATTGGAACTCACCCTTGATCTCTCATTTTGAGGTCAAACATTTCCATGAAGGTGTCCTTCATATCAAGCCCTCAAGAAAAGCTGTTCCTCCCTCTTGGGCCCTTAATTTTATTTATGAAAAATTGGTTCTGTCTCCTTTTGAGCCTGCTTACTCTTCATTGCAACTTTTTACCTGGAAGACTGTTTCATTTGTTACCCTTATTTCAGCCAGGAGAGTGTCTGAACTGTAGGCTGTAATGGCATATCCTCCCTTTTTGATTTTTCATAGGAACAGGGTGTCTCTGCTTACTAAGCATTCTTTTATGCCAAATGTGATCAAGGAGATGTCCTTCATGGATGCATCTGCAGTCATAACAAATGGGTTGTCCTGTCATCAGGCAGCCCTTCGGTCGGCCGGATTCCAAAGTCTGGGTCCGGCTTCGGCTGATGTCGCACTTCACCCGACGTCATCTCTGCTGGTCTTCGGGTATAAAGGCATCAGCCAACGCCATTTTCCTCAGTCTTTCTTGCCGCGTGGCGCCCGAAGCAGAAGCTGTTCGCAAGTGCCGGTCGGTCAGATCCAGAGATTACTACTACCGAATACTACTTCGAAGACTTCTAAAAGCTAAGTACCCCGTTGGGGACTCTTTCTTGCCTCAGCCGATGTCAGAAAAAGTCAATAACTGTTTAACTTGTGGGAAACAAATACCTCATAAAGATTTCCACTCTTACTGTTTGCCTTGTTTAGGCCCAGACCACGACGTAGCAGCCTGTTCGGCCTGTGCTTCCTTCAACCGATTTAACGCTTAGGCGTCGGTCGGAGTTTGCTGAACAGTTTTTCGGCTCAGATTTTGCGTACATTATGCCGTCGGATCCTCCGACTACCCAAATTGTTAAAAAACGCAAAGAAAAAGACCGACACTCGCGGTCCGCGGTTTCGGCAGAAACCACGGTTAAGCAAACCGCGAGTGTCTCGGTTTCGGCCGAAACCGAGAAAACTGATCAAACTACAGCCGAATCCATGACTACTACTGAGGTTCCTGCTACTTTACTTGAATCCGCCTCAGAAATTTTACCTACAACTGTGGTTACTAGTGACTTATCAGACACCATCCCTTTGGATGTCTCTACCCCAGCACGTGGTGCTGCTAGGCCTCCTGCAGCCATGTCTATTAAGGCCTTTGCCAGGGCTAAAGCAGCCAAATCTACTAAAAAAGTGCCTGTTAAACCCCCCTCAACCAGGCCCACTTCTAGTTCACAAATGCTTACTCTGGCAGAAGATTTAATATCCTTAATTAGGGGATCTCAATCTCACCCAGACAGGGCCTCTCAGCCCCCAGAAAAGAGACCCAGAGCAGAGCCCCCCGAGCCTGTGTCCTCTGATTCTGCGGATGACTCAGACATTACAGACCAGCCAGAGGCTCCTTTTTCCAATTATGAAGACTCCGATGCTGAAGAATCCATTCCAGCTGCCTCTCCACCAGAGGAATTCTCCTTTGGGGAAACCTTACATGCCATGAGAGAACAATTCCAATGGCAGGGACAGGATTTCTCAGATTCCAGAAAAAGACTTAGAACTTTTCTGCACTTGCCACAACATAGGCCCTTAGCTATACCTCCTGCCCTTTCGGTTGTGGACGATGCATTTAATGATGTCTGCACTGCACCTGATTCATTACCTCCAGCCCCTGCCAAACCAGATAGATTTTACAGGGTGCCAGACACTCATCACCACCTCTACAAGGCCCCACTTGCAGACCCCGAAACTATATCCCAGGGGCCTAAGGCAGTAGCCTCGACCACAGCAAAAAACCCTATCCCTTCTGAAAGGGAATCCAGGTCCTTGGAGAGATGGGGGAAAAAAGTATACACCTCTGCTACTCTCTCAGCTAGAGCCTTAAACTGTCAGTTTCACATGATTCAATACCAAGAGTTTATGCTTGATCAGTTAATTAAAAAGCTGTCCTCTGATGAATCTTTAGATAAGAAATCTGTATTAGAAATGGTGAATAACATACAACAGGTTAGTAACCATTCCTTAAAATGTGGCTATGATGCACTGGAGGCTTCATTTAGATCAGCCATGACTGGCACAGTGATAAGAAGGCATGCATGGTTGAAAGAACAGGTCTTACCGGATCACGTTAAAGCTAAACTATTGGATGCTCCTATGGATAAGGCCAATCTATTTGGGGAACCTGCCCAGCAGGTAATGAAGAAAATGGAAGAGAAGGCAAAATCTGTACAAACAGTTAAAGATTTCCTACAGGTTCAGCCCCCAAGGTTTAGCAGGAACTGGCCTGCCAAAAATTGGTCCTTTCCTGACTCCACAAGATCAAGGGGCAGGAACAGACGCTCTAGGGGCAGAAATCAATCCAGAGGAGGTGCCTACAGAGGACGACAGTGGCAAGGCAATAACCGAGGCACAGACACAACCACTGCCACTGCAACAGGACAATCACAGTGACTTGGTTCTGATTCCGCCTACCAGGGAGCAAATAGCAGCACCATTAGGCGGAAAGCTAGCCTTATTCTCGAAAAATTGGCACTACATCACAAAAGACAAGTGGATTTTGCAAACCATAGACCAAGGCTACCGGTTCCACTTCCACACTTTACCAGTAAAAAGAGGAATGCCAAACCTGCCCCCAAATCAAAGAATAGAAGCCCTGCACCAAATAGCGGAATTAACAAAGATGAGAGCTGTGGAAAGAGTACCAATAACAGAACAGGGCAAAGGATTCTACTCCAGACTCTTCCTAGTACCAAGAAAAGAGAAAAACTGGAGACCTATTCTCGACCTGTCCATCTTAAACGTATATCGTTGTCCCAAAATTCAAAATGCTGACCCTACAGCAACTTCTTCCCATGCTGGGCAAGGAGTGTTGGCTGGTAACTCTAGATCTCAAGGAGGCATACCTGCACGTCCCCATTCGACCAAATTGCAGAAGATACCTCAGATTTCTTGCAGGATCAGAGCATTATCAATTCTCAGCATTGCCCTTTGGCTTATCTACTGCGCCCAGAGTATTCACAAAATGCCTGGCATCAGTAATCGCTCACTGCAGAGTACAGGGAATCTAAATTTATCCATACCTGGACGACTGCCTGCTACAAGCGGACAACAAAAGCAAGCTGACAACAGATTTACAAAGGGTCATCTACTTGCTTCAAGCCCTGGGATACACAGTCAATTTACAAAAGTCAAGGCTGATACCATCTCAGACAAGAACTTTCCTGGGTGCGGAATTGGACACAGTAAAACAAATGGCATTCCTAACTACAGAAAAACAAAAAGAGCTTCCTCTTTACTTCCTGGCCTTAACAAAGCAGAACAAACTAACAGCAAGAAAAGTTCTGCAGGCCTTGGGATTCATGGCATCATGCATAATCTTAGTCCCACATGCCAGACTACATATGAGAAAGTTACAGTGGTACCTAAAGAATTTATGGTCTCAACACAGGCACAGCTTAGAAACAGAAATACCACTAATCCCATGCTTAAAACAGGAGTTCCTATGGTGGGCTCAGGCATGCCAGTCAAACCCAGGCCTACCCTTCCACAACGACCGAGCAAGCCAAGCCATCACAACGGACGCCACAGACCTAGGATGGGGAGCACACATGCTGGACAAATGCGTAACAAGGACTGTGGACTCAGGAACAGCTGCACCTGCACATAAACCAAAAAGAGATGCTGGCAGTAAAGCTGGCAATGCTAAAATTCAGACCATTCCTCAAAGAAGGCCATTTGATGATGAGGACAGACAACACCACAGTCATGTGGTACATCAACAAACAGGGAGGCACTCATTCATACCCCCTATGCAGTATGACTTTGGACCTTTGGAATCTGGCTCTAAGCTACAACATCCAGTTACAGGCAATATTTGTACCCGGAAAAGAGAACACCCTAGCAGACATTTTAAGCAGAACCACCTCGGATGCTCACGAATGGATGCTACACCCGGACATCTTCAAGGTCATCACAAAGAAATGGGGAATGCCACTAATAGATCTATTCGCTTCCCCACAAAATCACCAGCTCAAAAAATTCTGCACAAGGACATTCCACCCACTAGCATGGAAGGTGGACTCTCTATCCTTCAGCTGGAAAGGCCTGACAGCATATGCATTCCCACCTCTTCCCTTGATGCACAAGGTACTACTGAAAATCAGAGGAACGTCCAAGGATAATTCTGATAGCTCCGAACTGGCCAAGACAACACTGGTATCCACTGCTGAGGAGCATGTCTCGGGAGAAAATGTGGTCAATACCCTTGATGCCTCTGATGTTAACTCAGAACAACTACAGCATCATACATCCAAACCTAAAACCTTGCAACTGACTGCCTGGAACCTCACATAGCAGTAACTAACCCACACCTTTCACAAAGGGTTAAAGACATTATCCTTGAAGCCCGCAGACCTTCAACAAGAAGGAACTATGCAGGAAAATGGAAAAGGTTCGTCATTTGGAGTACTGAAAGAGGAAAAGATGTGTCGAACATAGATATTGCTAACATTCTGGAATACTTGGCAGAGCTTCTACATATAGGCCTGTCCTATTCCTCCATCAAGATACATGCATCAGCTATCTCATCAGAATACAGCTTTGATCCGCCTGTCTTTTCACATCCTCTACTCAGGCAGTTCCTCAGAGGGATCAAGAATGTAAAACCTCCTAGGAAACCACCATTACCAGCATGGGACTTGAATTTTGTACTAGAAAAATGACACTCCCTCCGTTTGAACCAGCAGCAACAGCAGATCTACAACACCTGTCATGGAAAACTGCTTTCCTACTGGCTATTACTTCAGCAAGGAGGGTTTCGGAACTACAGGCCTTAATGGCAGTGCAACCCTTCCTAATCTTCCATCAAGATAGGGTATCCATGAGAACTAATCCTACATTTATGCCTAAGGTGGTATCCAGAGTGTCTTTAAACCAGGCAATCCACCTACCTACCTTCTTTCCCAACCCACAAAACAGAGGTGAAAGAATGCTACATACCTTGGATGTACATAGACAGTTACGCTACTACCTGGACAGAACCAAAGATAACAGAAAAACTGACCAGCTCTTTGTAGCCTATGCAACAGGAAGGGAAGGAAAAGCAATTTCCAAACAGACAATCTCCAAATGGATAGGAAATTGCATAAGATTCTGTTACTCCTACCATGCAAAACCAGTCCCACAGAACATAAGACCTCATTCTACAAGGGCTACAGCCACTACCACAGCTTTCTTAAGAGGAGTGGCAACCAAGGACATTATTGAGGCGGCTACTTGGACCTCCGTGCATACATTTGCCAAGCATTATAATTTACCTCTATACTCTAGATCCCGAGCAGGGTTTGCCACTGCTGTACTACAAGGGATCCTGACTACACCATAATTCTTTTTCCTCCTCCCTTAGTTGGCTATGGTATTCTACCCATTTGTTATGACTGCAGATGCATCCATGAAGGGCATAGTACAGTTTTGTACCTACCATAAATGTAGATGTCCGAACTGGATAGCATCTGCAGTCAGGATTACCCTCCCTCCTTCCCCTCTGTGGTACTCCTAGGGTAATTACCCTCCTAATAGCTAGCTGGGGGGGAGTCTCTTATGGTGTATTTGTTTGTATATATGTACATACATGTTTATTTTTTGTGTTTGCCTTCTACTATTTTGGAAACATTGGCATTATCCAAAATTTAGCTTTCCAAGAGGGCAATTGGCATCTGGGGCAAGAAACACTGAGGAAAATGGCATCGGCTGATGCCTTTATACCCGAAGACCAGCAGAGATGACGTCAGGTGAAGTGCGACATCAGCCGAAGCCGGACCCAGACTTTGGAATCCGGCCGACCGAAGGGCTGCCTGACGACAGGACAACCCATTTGTTATGACTGCAGATGCTATCCAGTTCGAACATCTACATTTATGGTAGGTACAAAACTGTACTTTCTCTCTTAATCAGTCTGTCCATCTTCCTTTTTTCCTTCTCCGCAATCTGTTTGTGAGAAGGTTCTTCACACTTTGAATTTACATAGACAGCTCAGGTATTATTTGGATAAAACAAGAGATATCTGAAAATCTAAGCAATTTTTTTGTTTCCATTCTAGGACACTGGGTTTGCAAGATGTTCTTCGTGTTTCACTGTTGCAGTCATTACATTTGGGTTATCTGCCTCCAGGTAGACCTCAGCCGGCCTGATTATCAAAGTCTTGGGTCTTGCGTCACATACGGTCTCTTCTTCCATGATGTCAGGTAGTCAGTGGTATAAAGCATGCAGCCAATGCCATTACATCAGTCTTTTTTGCCACGTGGTGCCTGAAGCAGAAGCAGTTTGCAAGTGCCGGTCGGCCGACTCCTGAAGTTTTCGTTTTCGAGTTTCAGAACCGAAGTCTTCAAAAAAGCTAAGTACCTCCTTTTGGGATCCTTTTTCTTGCTCTAAACCGATGTCAGTAAAAGTTAACATTTGTATTACTTGTGGAAGGCAAATATCTCATAAAGATTTTCATTCGTACTGCATTCCTTGCTTAGGCCCAGACCATGACGTCCCTCGCTGATGGTTTTGTGCCTTATTCAATCCTCAAACTATTTGTCGTCTGTTCATTTTTGCATCAAGCTATTTCGGTACTCTGTTTAATTATCCAGAAATACCTTCGGTAAGCCATCCAACTACCGACATTCCGAAAAAAACGTAAAGATAAAGATAGAGACAGACTGCATAGTTCCAAAGATGTCAACGACTCTTCCATTAAGCTAGTCACCAGTTTGCCGGTACAAAGTAAGATGCTTTCATTGCCCCTGATACCCACTACTTCAGATTCGCAGGCCTCTACTGAGACCCATTCGGAGTCCGGTATGCAGCGAGATGCTTCTTCGACTGTGGAACCTGCGGATGTCTCTACCTTGGATGTGTCTGGAGCCGCTGTGCAGGCACCGGCTTCCGAGGGTGTATTCAGGCCTACTGACTTGCATATCAAACCGACGCCATCTTCTTCTTCAAGGCCTAAAACTCAACCCACGCCTAGAAAACTGACGTCCAAACCGCATGGTCAGGCCCATATGCCTAAAAAACAAATAAGAATGGCTGAAGACCTTATTACTCTAATTAGGGGAAGCCAGCCTTCTCCCCCTAAGAGACCTAGAACTGATTTTCCTTTTGATTCTTCTGATCAGGATTCTGAAATTTCTGTTTCTTCTGATGACCAGGATTTGCCCTTGTCTACCTATGAGGATTCTGATGCAGAGGACTCCATACCCTCTGCTTCCCCTTCAGAAGATTTTTCTTTTGGTGAAACTTTGCACACTCGTAGGGAGCATTTCCGCTGGGAAAGCCAGGATTACTCTGACTTCAAAAACAGGCTTGGGGAATTCTTACTCCTACCTCAACACAGGCCTTTAGCTATCCGTCCTGTACTGGACATTGTATATGATGCCTTCTTGGAATCTAACCTGGCCCCAGACACTTTACCTCTGGCTCCCAGGAAACCTGATAGGTGTTACAGAGTACCTGACTCTCACAAGTTCCTCTTTAAGAATCCTACTGCGGACCCAGAGACCATTTCACAGGGACCCAAAGGCATTAAGGCTACTACTGCCAAAAACCCTACCCCCTCTGATAGAAATTCCAGGGCCCTGGACAGATGGGGGTAAGAAGGTATATACTTCTGCTACTTTGGCCATTAGGGCCTTAAACTGCCAGTTTCATGTGTTAAAGTATCAGCAGCATATTATTGGACTACTTAAACAGAAAATTATGTTGATTCTTGACTGTAAATAATTGCAGGATTTAATGCATTCTGCTGAACAAGCTGGTAAACATACTTTGCAATGTGGTTGTGACTCTTTAGAGGCATCTTGCAGGGCTGCTGTCACTGGGTCTGTTCTTAGAAGGGTGCTTGGCTTAAGGAGCCAAAGTTGCCATATCATGTTAAAGCTAAATTACTGGATGATCCCTTAAACCAAGACTGCCTGTTTGGCAACAAAGCAGAAGTAGTACTTAAAAAGATGGAAAAGCTAAATCTATGCAAACTGTTAAAGATTTCCTGCAAGTACAGCCTCCCAGATTTAGTAGGCATTGACCTTCTAAGAATTGGTCCTTTCCTGTCTCTTCCAGGCTTTCTCAGTCCAAACACAGGAACAGCAGACCACCTAGGCTACAGTCTCAAGGTACTCACAGGCCTAAGCAGTGGGGGGGTTACCACTTCCAAAGATGGAAGTAATAAGACACTCCCCTATGGTAAACTGTCACAGTGACTTAACCTTAAACCTTCCAAGCCCTGCTCAACCGTCTGCTCCTTTAGGGGGAAAGATCGCCCTGCTTGCAAAAAACTGGGAACTCATTACCCAAGACAAATGGGTTTTAAATATAGTTTCCCAAGGATACAGATGCCACTTCCACACCTTACCAACCCCAAATGGTTGGCCAGACCTACCCACAAATCAGTGGGCAGAGGGTCAATAGCAGGTTCTCTCTCTCCTAAGTATCAGGGCTATTCAATCTGTCCCAGCAGAGGAATGGGGGCAAGGTTTTTACTCGAGACTTTTCCTGGTACCCAGAAAAGAGAACTCCTGGCGTCTTATCCTGGACCTGTCTATTCCATCCCAAAATTCAAAATGCTAACTCTTCATCAGCTGCTTCCCATGCTAGGCAAAAATGCCTGTTTGGCAACATTGGACTTAAAGGAAGCTTACCTGCACATCCCAATAAGGGAATCTTGCAGAAAATACCTATGCTTCAGAGCACGCTACATGCACTATCAGATGTTCATCGTGTTTCACTGTTGCAATCATGACTGTAGGGTTGTCCCCTGCCGGCAGGCAGTCCTCGGTCGGCCAGAATCCCAAAGTCTGCGTCCGGCGTCGGCTGTTCAACCATGCTCCCTGACGTCAGAGCGCCAGGAGTATAAAGCTGACAGCCGACACCATCTTCTCCAGTCTTTCTTGCCGTGCGGTGATAGCAGTTCGCAAGTGCCGGTCGGCTGACTCCTGACTATTTTTTCTTATAAACTTCAGTCCGAAGATTTTCTTCTCCACTCAAAGCTAAGTACCCCGTTGGGGAAACTTTTTTCTTGCTCCACTCCGATGTTAGAAAAAGTTAATAATTGTATTTCTTGTGGGAAGCAAATACCTCATAAGGATTTTCATTCTTACTGTATTCCTTGCTTAGGCCCTGACCACGACGTAGCTAGTTGTCGGTTTTGTGCTAGATTCAATCAACGTACAATTAAGCGAAGGTACGATTTTGCTTTTCATTACTTCGGTAGGCGCTTTAACTACAAAATGTCGTCTGATACGGTTCCGGCTACTGGAGTTCACAAACGTCGCAAGGATAAAGACAGGCCTCCGAGGTCCAAATCTGATGATAGCGCACAAGCGGAGCCAGCTTCAGGTTCGGCCGTCATCAGTGAGGCACTTTTGCAGCCCCTGTCGTCGGCCATTTCAGAACCGATGGCCGAAACGGACTCTCATGAGGAGCCAACCAGGCCTTTAAATATTTCTATTGCAGGACCTTCGGACAATGCTCCTTCGGATGGGTCCGGAGCCGCTGTGCAGGTACCGGCTTCCGAAGGGGTTTTCAGGCCTACTCAGCTTCTAATAAAGGCAAAGCCAAAGGCAAAGACTCCTAAGTCAAAGACTGCAACACAGGCCTCTTCTGAACCGGCTCCCAAGTCACAGAAACAGTTACTCAAGATGGCGGAGGATTTACTTACTGTGATTAGGGGTTCACATCCCCCTCCAGATAAAAGGCCAAGGCAGGATGTTTATTATGATTCCTCTGATCAGGCTTCTGTTTCTTCAGTTTCTTCTTCTGACCAGGAATTTTCTTTCCCTCCTTATGAGGATTCTGATGGTGAGGAATCCATTCCTTCAGCTTCTCCCCCTGAGGATTTCTCTTTTGGGAAAACTTTGCATGAAATGAGGGAACATTTCCACTGGGAAGGACAGGAGTATTCGGACTCTAAGAAAAGACTGAGGGATTTTCTTCTTCTTCCCCAACATAGACCCCTGGCTATTCCTCCTGTTTTGGATATTGTGGATGATGCCTTTTCGGAGGCTAACTTAACCCCTGACTCTTATCCTCCTGCTCCTGTTAAGCCTGATAGATATTACAGGGTTCCTGATTCCCACCAGTTTTTATACAAGAACCCTTCTGCTGACCCTGAAACCATTTCTCAGGGTCCTAAGGGAGTTAAGGCCACTTCTGCCAAAAATCCCATTCCTACTGAAAAGGATTCTCGATCCTTATAAAGATGGGGCAAAAAAGTGTACACTTCTGCTACTTTGTCCATTAGGGCTTTAAACTGTCAGTTTCATATGCTGAAATACCAGCAATTTCTCTTGTCTGTTTTAAAACAAAAGCTTACTTCCATTTCTGCCTGTGCAGATGATAAGGAATTACATGACTTATTGCATGCCACTGAACAAGTTGGGAAGCATGGTTTACACTGTGATTTGATGCCTTGGAGGCTTCTTGTAGGGCTGCTGCCTCCGGCACAGTCATTAGAAGGCATGCATGGCTAAAGGAACAAAATTTGCCTGAACAAGTAAAGGCTAAATTATTGGATGCTCCTGTTCAGCATAATGTTTTGTTTGGATCAAAAGCTGAAGAGGTGATTAAAAAGATGGAGGATAAGGCGAAATCCATGCAAACAGTTAGATTTCTTACAAGTACAGCCACCTAGATTCAGCAGGAATTGGCCTTTAAAAAATTGGTCTTTTCCCACTTCAGACAGGCCTCAGAGGGGTAGATATAGACGCTCCAGAGGAAGGTCTCAAACACAAGCTTCTTATAGACCATGACAGTGGACTGCTTCCACCCCTAAGGGAGGAGAGGACAGGTCACAAACTCAAAGGAAACAACTCAATGACTCCCTCTGTTGGGCTACAGGAACTTCTTGCCTGGAAGCCCCTCTTGGAGGAAAACTGTCTCTCTTATCAAAATTGGACTCAAATAACCCAAGACAAGTGGGTTTTGGATGTGGTTTTAAGAGGTTACAAATTCCATTTTCATACCTTGCCAAGGCCAAGCGGATGGCCAGACCTTCCAAAACATCAGTGGACGGATGCCTTAAACCAGGTGGAAGCTCTTTTGGCTATGAATGCCATAGAACTGGTTCCACTTTCAGAGATGGGACAAGGTTTTTACTCAAGGCTCTTTCTAGTCCCCAGGAAGCAAAACTCATGGAGACCCATTCTGGATCTGTCGGTCTTGTACACCTTTCTAGAGATTCCAAAATTCAAGATGCTTACTCTACAGCAGCTACTTCCAATGCTGTCCAAAGATGCATGGATGGTAACTTTGGATTTAAAGGAGGCATATTTAAACATTCCCATCAGGCAGGATCGCAAAAAATACCTCAGGTTCAAGGCCGGATCGAGGCACTTTCAATTCTCTGCGCTGCCCTTTGGATTGTCTACTGCGCCCAGGGTCTTCACCAAATGCCTGGCTCCAGTAGTAGCTTACTGCAGACTCAAGGGAATTCAAATTTACTCTTATCTGGACGATTGTCTAATTCAGGCAGACAGCAAGGATGTCTTACTCCAGCATCTAGAATTTGTACAGAACCTCCTCAAGTTCCTGGGATTCTCTGTAAACATAAAAAAGTCAAATTTGACACCATCACAACAGATAACTTTTCTGGGTGCTCTTCTAAACACCACAACCCAGACGGCATTTCTGACATCCAAAAAACAATTACAGCTGGCTTCAACTTTCAAAACCTTGGCAACTTTAACTCAACTATCTGCAAGGAAATTCCTGCAGGCTTTGGGTTACATGGCCTCCTGCATCCTTCTCGTACCATATGCAAGACTACACATGAGGAAAATACAGTGGTACCTAAAAAGTGTATGGTCTCAGCATTGCCACAGTTTAGACATACTGATCTCCGTCCTTCCTTGCCTTCAAAAGGAATTTCTTTGGTGGTCCAGGGCATGTGCTCTAAACAAAGGGAAACCCTTCCGTCTGCCTCCTGCCACTCAGATTCTAATCACGGATGCCTCGGATTATGCTTGTGGAGCCCATTTTCAGGGCAACTGTCTGCAGGGCCTTTGGACAAAGGATCAGAAGCACCTGCATATCAATTTAAAGGAAATGTTAGCCGTTCAGAAAGCTCTATTGGCCTTCAGGAATCTTACAACCAGGACAACTAATACGGACAGACAACACCACAGTTATGTGGTACATAAACAAGCAAGGGGGATCTCATTCCTACCCCCTTTGCAGACTAGCCATGGATCTATGGAACACAGCTCTAGCTTGCAATCTGGATCTTCAAGTTCAGTTTCTACCAGGGAATCAAAACTTCCTGGCAGACAGTCTGAGCAGAAACCTTTCGGATCCACACGAGTGGATGCTGGACACCAAAATATTCAGGATGATAACAGCAATCTGGGGATGTCCTCACATAGACCTCTTTGCATCCCATCTCAATCATCAACTACAGAATTTTTGCACCAGGACTTTCCACAGAGAAGCTTGGAAAGTGGATGCCCTGTCATTCAGTTGGAGGAACCTCTCGGGGATATGCCTTTCCGCCTCTTCCTCTTCTTCCACGGGTCTTATTGAAGATAAAACAGGACAAGCCCAAGATGATAATCTTGCTGGCTCCAAATTGGCCTTGGCAGTTTTGGTATCCAACTCTAAAAAACCTATGTCTGGAGCCCCCTTGGGTTTTACCTCAGTCTCCGAACCTTCTGTCCCAACATCAGGGTCAGGTTCTACACTCAAATGTCAGAACTCTCAGCCTGGTGGCCTGGTTAATCCAGGGCCTTTGATTTCTTCTTTCCTACCCAAGCAGGTTATGGATGTCATTTTAGAAGCCAGATGTCCTAACACTAGAAAATCTTATGCAGGAAAATGGAAAAGATTTTGTTCCTGGATGCAGGCTCAGGATTCTGATCCTCTTCTTCCTAACATTACCTTAATTTTACTTTACTAGACAGATCTCTTACATAAGGGTCTCTCTTTCTCTTCCATTAAGATACATGCCTCTGCTATTTCTGCTCATTGTAATACAGACCCTCCCATCTTTTCCCACCAGCTCATGAGACAGTTTCTCAGAGGAGCTAAGAACTTAAGACCTCCTAGATCTCCTCCCATTCCTGCTTGGGATCTCAACTATGTTTTGGAAAAACTAACCTTGCCTCCTTTTGAGCCTGCTGCCTCTTCTGACATCAAGTTTTTATCTTGGAAGACAGCTATCTTGTTGGCCCTAACCTCTGCCAGGAGAGTTTCAGAGTTACAAGCTCTTATGGCTGTGGAACCTTATATTATTTTTCATCAAGACAGGGTATCTTTGAGGACTAATCCTACCTTCATGCCTAAGGTGGTTTCCAAAGTGGCTTTAAATCAAACTATCCACTTGCTAACCTTTTTCCCCACTCCTCAAAATAAAGGGGAAAGGATCTTACATTCCTTGGATGTACACAGACAACTACGTTTTTACCTGGACAGAACCAAGGACATCAGAAAATCAGAACAATTGTTTGTTTTGAAATGGCTTTACCTTGGGAACTTGAAGCATAGGAAACGGACCATTTCTAAATGGATTGCTCATGGATTCAGATTTTGTTATTCACACCATGGAAAGCAAAACCTAGGGAGTATACGGACTCATTCCACCAGAGCTGATGCCACTTCTGCGGCCTTCCTCAGGGGAGTTCCTACCAAAGACCTTTTGGAAGCTGCAACTTGGAGTTCAGTGCATACTTTTTCTAAGCACTACAATCTACCTCTCTAAGTCTAGGGCAGGCTTTGCCTCTGCAGTCTTGCAGGGCCTTTTAGCCACCCCTTCTTCTTTATGACCACCTCCCTTTCTTTCAGCTTTGGGATTCTACCCTACAGTCATGACTGCAACAGTGAAACACGATGAACATAGTACAGTTGTGTACACCTACCATAAATGTAGATGTTCGAGTGTCTTCACTGTTGCAGTCTGCTACTCCTCCTGTCCCCTCTTATTTTTACTTTTGTGTAGTTCCATTTTTTATCATTCTTCTGAGGTGTATTTGCAAAGGTTATGGGACCTTTTTCATTTTGGGACTCCTGACATCTGGGGCAAGAAAAACTGGAGAAGATGGCGTCGGCTGTCAGCTTTATACTCCTGGCACTCTGACATCAGGGAGCATGGTTGAACAGCCGACGCCGGACCCAGACTTTGGGATTCTGGCCGACCGAGGACAGCCTGCTGGCAGGGGAGAACCCTACAGTCATGACTGCAACAGTGAAGACACTCGAGCATCTACATTTATGGTAGGTGTACACAACTGTACTTTCTCTGCACTGCCCTTTGGCGTATCTACTGCGCCCAGGGTATTCACAAAGTGCCTAGCTCTAGTCATTGCATTCTGCAGGCAAAGAAATATTCAAATATACCCATACCTGGACGATTGTCTAATTCAAGCAGAAAGCCAGGACATACTATTAAATCATCTAGCATTTGTAAAGAAACTGCTAACCTCACTGGGGTACACCATAAACAAAAACAAATCTCGCCTAGTACCCTGCCAACAAATTGTATTCCTGGGAGCAAGCTTGAACAAAACTTCCCAGATGGCCTACCTCACACCAGAGAAACAAGTTTGACAGCCTACTTCAAACTACTGGCCCCAAAGACCCAGCTATCTGCAAGGAAAATACTCCAAGCCCTGGGATTCATGGCCTCTTGCATCTTACTAATTCCATGTGCAAGACTGCATATGAGGAAACTACAATGGTATCTAAAAAGCCTATGGTATCAACATTCTCAGGACCTGGAATCAATGGTTCCTACCATTCCTTGTATAAAGACAGAGTTCCTTTGGTGGGAAGAGGCCTGCTACCACAACAAGGGACTGCCATTCACTCTACCCCCTGCCACCCAAGCCCTAACAGACGCATCAGACTATGCATGGGGGCTCACTTGGCAGAGCAGTGCATTCAGGGCAAATGGAACCCAAGTCAAATGCACCTGCATATCAGTCAAAAAGAAATGTTAGCTGTACAGAATTCTCTGACAGCTTTCAAGGACCACACTCTTCCAGGACAATTATTGGTAAAGGCAGACAACACCACTTTTATGTGGTACATAAACATGCAGGGGGGAACCCACTCGTACCCTCTCTGCAGACTAGCCATGGCTTTGTGGAACACAGCCTTGAACTTTCCAAGTGCACCTACAAGCTCAATTCCTGCCAAACAAGCTACATTCACTGGCAGCCAATCTAAGCAGAAATCTCATGGACCCACACAAGTGGAAACTGGAAGCAAGGATATTCACAACATTTTGAGAAATAAATTGGGGAGCCTAGCGATAGACCTGTTTGCCTCCCCTCAGAACTACCAAAAGGACAAATTCTTCACATGGACTCACCACAGACAAGCTTGGAAAGTGGATGCCCTGTCCTTCACCTGGGAAAAGCCTCTCAGTTTATGCCTCTCCCCCTCTGCCTCTCCTCTCGAAAGTTATGCTAAAGATCAAACGGGACAAACCAAGGATAATACTCAGTATTCTTCAATCCTTAACAGAGATGCTCCACAAGGGCCTTTCCTTCTCATCTATTAAAATTCATGCCTCAGCCATTTCAGCACATTATAATACTGAGCCACCCCTCTTCTCTCACCCCCCTGCTGAAGCAGAGGGCTCAAAAATTTAAGACCACCCAGGAGAGCCCCTACTCCAGCCTCAGACCTTAACTTTGTATTGGAAAAAGTCACACGAACCTCCTTTTGAGCCAGCTGCAACTGCAGAGTTGAAATTCCTTTCTTGGAAAACACCCTTCCTTCTAGCCATCACTTCAGCAAGAAGAGTGTCTGGATTACAGGCCCTCATGGCAGTGGAGCCCTTCATCATCTTCCATGCAGACAGGGTGTCTCTCCGGACCAATCCTTCCTTTATGCCCAAGGTGGTATCCAGTGTGGCCCAGTCCATTCATTTGCCAACGTTTTCTAATCCACAGAACAAAGAACGAATACTGCACTCTTTGGATGTGCACAGACAACTAAGATTTTATTTGGACAGGACTAAGCCTCTCAGGAAAACTGAGCAGCTGCTTGTTACCTTTGCTGCAGGGGCAGAGGAGGAAGGCCATTTCAAAGCAAACCATTTCTAAGTTGATAGGCCGTTGCATTCATTTCTGCTATAAGCACCATGGAAAACCTACCCCACAAGTGGATAAGATCACATTCTACCAGGGCTGCATCTACTTCAACAGCCTTTCTCAGAGGTGTTCCTACTAGGGACATCCTAGAAGCTGCTACCTGGAGCTCTGTACATACCTTCACTAAGTATTACCACTTGCCTATTTTTTCTAAATCCAGAGTTGGTTTTGCCACTGCAGTCTTGAAGGGCTTAATAGCTGGTCCTAATGCTCTCTGACTGCCTCATCCCTTCCTTAGCTTTGGGAATCTACCCAAATGTAATGACTGCAACAGTGAAACATGAAGAGCATAGTACAGTTGTGTACACTTACCGTAAATGTAGATGTTTGAGTGTATTCACTGTTGCAGTCCTGTTTACCCTCCCTCCAGCCCTGTGATTTCTATTGGCTGTACCTTTCTTCTTGTTTACTGTATTTAAGCTTTCTGGTGTATTTGCTTTTTGTTGGAGGTGTAACCTTGTATAGAATTGCTTCCCATTATGGGGGCACCTGACAACTGGGGCAAGAAAAACTGATGTAATGGTGTTGACTGCATGCTTTATACCCCTGACTACCTGACGTCATGGAAGAAGAGACAGCATCCAACGCAGGACCCAAGACTTTGATAATCAGGCCGGCTGAGGGCTACCTGCAGGCAGATAACCCAAATGTAATGACTGCAACAGTGAATGCACTCGAACATCTACATTTATGGTAAGTGTACACAACTGTACTTTTCTAAGCAAACCATTTCCTCTTGGATTTTTAAGGTCATTTCCTTCTGCTATTCTTTTCATGCTAAACAGATTTGTGCTTCAGTTCAAGCTCATTATGTGAAAGCAGTAGCCTCATCTGGTGCTTTCTTCTTGGGTTTAGATACTAGATCCATTTTTGAAGCTGCTACTTAGTCCTCTGTCCACACTTTAATATTACAAGTTGGATGTCATTTCCAGAGCTAGGACAGGACTTGCCAGGCCTGTTCATGGTTTGTGGAGGGCTTCTCTGTCTCTTCCTCCTCCCATCCCTTACAGTAGCTTTGGTACTCTCCCATAGGTGATGAATACTGCAACAGTAATATGGAAGGACATGGTACATACCATAACAGTAGATGTCCTTTTCACTGTTGCAGTATTCAGACCCTGCTTCCTGTCCCCTTATCCATTTTTCTTATGTTGGGAACAATTTGTTGTCCGAGTGGTCTTTGCCACCTTGCCTTACATGCTGCTCTTTTTTTTTTCTCTCTCGTGTATGTGCATGTTCTCCCTGTTCCTGGGGCACTTCAGTTCTGACTGTTCAGCGTAGGTATGTCACTTTTATGCCCTACACCTGAACGAGGAGCATATGGTTGCTCTGCAATGCTGGGAGGATGTAAAGGCTTTGGTATACTGGCCGAATATTGGTCTGTCCTTGGCAGAAGACCCAATAGGCGATGAAAACTGCAATAGTGAAACAGGCATCTACCGCTATGGTAAGATTTTACACAAGTGTACTTTTTTGAAGGTCATTCATCAAGGTTTCAGATGGCAGTGGGAGGAAATTCCTCTTTTCCAGGGGGTCATTCCTAATCCTCCATGTCAGATTCTGTTTCCATCCATTCTTCTTCACAACCTGTCCCAAGGAGTGATAGAACCATTTACCCCTTCCCAGGTGTGGAAGGGTTTTTATTCCAGAATGCTGCTCTTGGTACCAAAGAAAGGAGATGCTTGGAGACCAGTTCAGGATCTTTCTTTTCTAAACTTGTTTTTTGATAGTACCCAAGTTCAAAATAATGTCACTTTATAACTTTTACCTCCTCTTCCAAGTTTCCTGCTAACACTAAATATGAAAAATGCTTATCGCATCCCTATTCATCCAGAATTCAGAGGTTTCTTCTTGTGTGTCTGGATCACATTATCTGTCAGTTCTCTGCTTTACCCTTTGGACTATCCACTGCAAGAAGTGTGTTTTCAAAGTGTCTAGCTCCAGTTTATGGGTCATTGCAGGTTACAGGTTATCTATATTTTTTTCCATATCTAGACATCTTGCTTATCTTTCCAGAGTATTTTTTCAAAGTGTCAGGAATCTCTGTCTTGGGTGAGAGAGCTCTTACATAAGCTGAGATTACAAGATAACTTTCAAAAGTCGTTCTTGACTCCTTCACACAGGGTTGTGTTCCAGGAATGTCAGCTATACACCTCAAATCAAACCTCTTTTCTTCTACAGGAAAAAAATAGATCTATACCTATTTTTAAAGTTTTCCACACAAACTTTGTTCACTGGGAGGGAATACCTCAGGATTTTGGGTCTCATGGCTTCTTTAATTCTCATCATACCCTTGGCAAGACTCCACAAGAGAAACAGACAGTGGTATCTCTAATCTCTGCAGTCCTAACACCAACATGCATTGTCTTTTCAAATCCCAGTAATGGGGTTGATCAGAAGAGAAGTTATTCAGTGGAGACAACCGATGTCCTTATATCCAGGAATCCAGGTCTTCCTTTCTCCCTCCCTGTTCCAAAGTAATCTCTCATCACAAGTGCCACAGACTTTGCTTCAGGAGCAGGTTCTGGAGGGATAAAAGTGCAGGTTGTATCAGACACCAAGGACAGACGCAAGCGCATAACCCACAGACGCAAGCGCATAACCCACAGACGCAAGCGCATAACCCACAGACGCAAGCGCATAACCCACAGACGCAAGCGCATAACCCACAGACGCAAGCGCATAACCCACAGACGCAAGCGCATAACCCACAGACGCAAGCGCATAATTATCTAGGAGATGTTTGCCCATCAAGACACTTAACTCTCTGAATCATCTTCGGTCCTGGGACCTCTTCTGTTGCAGACAGTACCACAGTCTTGTGTTACATCAAGCAGGGATGGAAGCAAGTTGACTAACCATGTTGACTTGGGAAATAGCTTCACTGCACAGTCTCACTCTACAGACATCTGCAGATCTGTCGGAGCAAAATTGTGTGGCAGATGAGCTGAGCCAGGACCAGGGTAGACCCTCAAAATTAAAACTAATTCATCTATAGGGAGTTCAAGTAGACTTCTTTGCCTCTTCTCTGAACAATCATCTGGAAAGATTCTGTTCCAGGACTGCATACAAGAAGGCCTGGAAGACAGATGCCTTTTCTTTTCCTTTCCTTGGACTGGAATGCAGCTACATCCTTTTCCACCCTTGCCACTAATATCCAGGGTTTTTCTGAAGGTTTAGGAGGAGTCCCCCTAGATCATTGTGGTGACTCTCTTCTGGCCCAGGCATCAGTATCTCCCTTCTTTTGGAAATGACCAGGTGCAATTACTAAAAGCTTTCTCACAGATTGGATCTACTCATACAAGAGCAGGGGTGTTTGATACACCCCAGCATCAGTCTACTTCAGTTGACTGCTTGGATTATAGGGTTTTAATTCCTTTTGGACATCTGTTTACTGAGGAAATGCAGCAGGTGTTAATAGAGGCAAGAATGCCTGCTACTGGAAAATGATAGTTTAGCAAATGTTCTCTGTTTTTTACAATATTTGCGAGTTACTATCCTAAGGCCTTTCTTACTCCTCTGTCAAGGTTCATCTCTCTGCCATTTCAGCATATTTGCTCTTGGATCCTTATTTTTTAATGCAGTCACATGTCAAAATATTTTTGGAAGGTGTTTTGCACAAGAGGCCTTCAAGAAAATCAGTGCCCCTCCTTGGGATCTTAATTTTGTGTTAGAGAAGCTAACATTTGTTCCATTTGAGCCAGCTAACCTAGCTGACTTGAGGTTCTTAAAATGGAAAAAGTTTTACTGACTTCTGTGACCTCTGAAAGAAGAATTCTCTTGAATTCCATGCTCTTATGGCATGTCAGCCCTATCCCTTTTTCCACAGGTACTCATTTTTTTTTTGATAACTAATGCTTTTATGCCTAAAGTGGTATCCAGGTTTACTTTAAGCCAAACTGTCCATCTCCCCATTTTCTTTCCTAAACTTAAAAATGAGGGAGAAAGGATACTCCATAACTTGGATGTCCACAGACAACTCTGGTACTATCTTGATAGATCTTCAAATCTTAGGATCAATTGTTAATTTCTTGTGATGGTAAGAAGGGGCGACCTGTGTCAAAACAGACTGTTTCTAAATGGTTGCCTAAAGCTATAAGTTTTTGTTGTACTCGTAACAAAACTGTTCTAGACAGGTCGATGCCCACTGTACCAGGGGTCATAGGTTCATAGGTAGGTACTAAGTTATCGGCTCTAGAGCCTATACAAGCCTAGCCAAAAAGGTATCCTGGCTTTCGCCACCCAAGAAAATTATTTTCCTGTGCCCCTGTCAAGCAGAGCCACAGAGGTGATCCCCGGGGTGAATTTCCTATTTCCCATCTAAGCAAGATTTTTCTTGGAGTGCTAATGTGGAGCTTTGTTTGATATAGATAGGTAGTTTGTTCCAGAGTATGGGAAGTCTCTGGGACAGGAATCTATCCCTCCAGCATGTTCTGTTTATTGTGTTGACAAGGTTTAGGTCCCTAGAACATGTAGCTCGGAGGGATTGGGATTTCTTTAAGTGGAGCATGTCCAGCAGCTCTGGGTTTGACATAGCTTTGTATGTTAGGCAGAGATCGCCTCTGTGTAGGCGATATGCGACGGAGTAAAGCAGGAGTTTTTTGAGACTGTCTGCGCTGGGCATCTGTTTGAGGCTGGTAATACTCTCTGTGAGGTATTTCTGTGGCCTTTCCAGTTGTAGATGTCTTGTGAGGTACATACCAAAAGGGGCATTGTACTCTATAATAGGTCTAATGAGTGACGAGTAGAGGGGAACAATGACCTCTTTTTTTTCCTGGATGAGAAACCTTTTGTGATGGTGTGCCGCGTAGAAGGATTACCTGACTACTGTGGCGATTTGATTATCTTATCTATCTTATCTTGTCTTTTATCACATTATCTCTGTTAAGTAGACTACCAGCTATGTGGTAGCTCATGGGTGCAGATTTTATCAAAGGGGATGACAATGCACTTTGACATTGAGCTTGAGGCAATGGCTTTGACACCAGGCATCGGTCTCAGTGAGGCCCTTTTGTAGGATGTCCACATCGTTAGGAGTTTCAATTATGGCTCCTAGTTTGTAGTCATCTCCGAACTTTGTTAGCCTGTACTTCAGAAAAGTAGATACCAAACAGGAGAGGACCCAGGACTGAACCCTGTGGTACTCCACTTGTCACTGGTCTGAAGTCTGATTTGGAGTCTGCTGCTTTCACAGTGTGCCTTGGCTTCATCTGTGGCTTTTTGGAAAGAGTTGAATTCTAAACGTATTCTAGTAGCTCCTACTTGGTCCTCTGCACGAACTTTTACAAAGTACTATAAGCTCGATTCCTTCTCAAGGTCCAGGTCGGGCTTTTCTAGCACCATTCTCCTGTGGCTTTTGGACTCTATTCCTTCCATCTCCCAAATTTAGTAAAGCTAGAGTAAACTAGCCATATCGTTAAGGCTACTGCAGCAGTGATCTACAGTTGTGTAAGTCAACCATAACAGTAGCTTTTTGAATGATCACTGCTGCAATAGCAGCTGTCTCCCTTCTATTCCCCTTGATTTTGGTGTGTTTTTTATGCCAGGGTGTGGCCATTTTTTTATGTTGTCCTTAGCATTGTCCTTTCAGGACTCAGCCTTCCTGTCTCTGCTAGGAAACCTCTGAAGGGCTTGGCACCCAAACTTATCTTTTAGTCTGCTCAGCTCGAGCTACCTGACAGTTTAGGAGTGTGGAAGGTGTCCGGAAGTTGTGGAAGTTGGCCAGTTATATCCTTGAAAGTATATAACCCATAAAGCTAAGGGTACTGCAGCAGTGATCATTCGAACATCTACTGTTATGGTAAGTTTACTTCCACAGCTGTACTACTGAAGTTGATTTACAAGAAATAATCATCCCTTGTGTATTTCTGCCAGAACACTGTGTCACAATGATTTCATTTAAACAAGTTGTGTACTGCTTTCTGCTGTGTGCTCCTCCCACGTTGAAACATTGTCACATCTAGTGTCTTCTCAATAGTAAATAAGTGGTAGAGGACATCAGTACACCCCCATCACAGTCTGAAGACAACAGTTGCTTCAGGGAGATCCTCAAATGCAAGGATGTACAGGTTTTATAATTATAAAGGGGATGAGGAGGAGCAGAAACCCGAAGCAAAACACACAATTTACATTATAATTTGGAAAACTGAAAAGGGTGAAGTGTCAGCACTGAAGTGTTTATCAATTTCAAACTGAATTTGCAAAAAAAGACCCTTATAACAAGCTAATTAAAGGGCATAATTCTTAACATGTGAATGTGAACAGTCCATAATGAATGGCAGTCCAGAATGGTAGTGGAAGGCTTTCCAGAATGTTAGTCGCAGGCCACAAGCCATATATTTCACAACTTAAAAATATAGCCTTTATGCTAACTCCAAAATATCCTCACTAAAGTATGCATAGAAATTGTATTGCAAACACAGTACATAATTATCATGTAAACCTTGTTTAACAGAAATACAAGGAAAAATAGTGATAAAAAACATGCAGTTTTGTGACGCATTATAGTCTGTGGGCTGAAAAAAAATAGTTTTTGGTAAACAGATTAATATGTTACGTCAAGACGCAGTGTTACACAGGTTACTGGAAGTGGCTCCTGGAATTTTTTTCTATGGGTGAAATTGCTGGAGACATGCTAACAAGTAGTTTTTATAACTCTCTTGATCCAAATCTTTGGGTTTCCAGTTTGCATGCTGTCTGCTAGAGGTACATTCCCCTGTGGACGTTGCTGTGTTTACCCTGTAATATTTTTTTCCATGTATTAATGGAGTATGATTTACTGCTGTTCAGAAAACGTACGTGTCAAGAAGTGTCCATGCCTTTTGTGCAGGAGAGACCGAAAAGTTTGAAGTGTAGGTAAGAGGAACATACAAGGGACATTAATAGCACAAAATGTAGAAAGTCCTCTAACTGCTGTGCTGAAAGCATACTCAAGTAAATATATTACAGGCAACAATTTTAGAAAACGTTTTGATGGAAGGGGAGGCAGAACAATGCATTTTGGCTTGAATTTACAATGCATTTGAAAGATTTTGATTGCGCTTGATCTAATTGGTTCTTGTTTTAGTTATGTTTTATTTGTGTATTTGATGTGCAGTGTTTATTTTGTACTGTTTACTGAACATGCTTTTTTCTGTGTTTTATTCTCCCTGGCACATGTAAGTGGGAGGCTCCAGTGGCATAGGAGGTGGTCATGCCTTCATGAGTAAATACTAGGCAAATAGTCTGCAGGTTGTTACATGTCTAGCCAGTATCAGGCAATGATCAAAGGTGAGAGTCAAAATCCTGTACCGTGTGTCTGTAACCATTATGCCAGCCTCCTAGTATTTTGTGTTAACTATGTTTGTACTGTAGAGAAAGAGAAAATATGAAATATGACTGTGACTTTAAAGTATTCCAAAGAAGTCAAACACAGACATAGAATAGATAGACTGTGTAAACCAGATGGTTTAAAAACTGATGCTTGGTAGTAGTGTGAGGAAATGTTTTTTTTTTTCTCCCAGTGGGGAATACATACATGAATGGTTTGCAATTTAAAACATGATTACTGACATAACGGCATTTTTTCTTTGTTTTTTTTTTTTTTTTTTTGGGGGGGGGGGGGGGTTAAGAAAACCAGGCTGTGGCCTAGAGAGATGTAGGATCTATAACTTACCCTTTCTGTTAGGGCAATGTATAGATGAGATGTTTTGGTGGTCCTTATCTGTTGTCCTTAAGTCTATCTCGTTGATGTAAACCTTTGATATACAGGAAGTAGGTACTGCTTTCTTGACAGTTTCTCTCCCCTCATTGCAGGTGGGAGTACATGGAATTCGAATTGAGTTCTACAACGAGAAGGGAGTGAAACGCACTGCCACGTACTTACCTGAAGTTGCCAAGGAACAAGGTAAGTACACAAGTGTTTGAGAAAAACTGGAAGGGAAAGTTAAGGCCTTGTGTCTGCATTAAAAAGCTACTAATGGTTTAAACTGCTGAATGATTAATTATTTATTGCTTCCAACCTTGGTCTGTCAGCTCTGACTTGTGTTTTTTTCTGTATTGCATGATGACTTCAGATGTGTGCCAGTTTGTAAGCGGTCTGCTTCTAGAGCACAGAATGCTAATTTCATTGTGAGAGATAATAGAAGTGTTGTATGCTCCGAAATGAGCTTATAGTAAAAAAGCCACTAATTTTGAACATTAGTGACTGAATACTACTAACAGTCTCTCTTAAGCTACACAGTTTGTTTCCGTAGCCTGTACTGGTAGCATAGAGGGATAAAACCCTAACTATAGCTCATGGAATCTGAATGCTATTGGTAGTTTAAGCGCTTTGCAGTGCAGTCATGTAGAACAGAAGTGCCCATGGTTAGTTAAGGAGAGAGGGTGGGTGCTTCTTTCCCTTCAGAATGGAAGAACTAGTGTCAGTCTGTCACTGCCTCTTTGCCCCATCTGTTAAGCATCTGGGGGGGGGGGGGAATCACTGATAGATCACTGTCTGGTGTTCATTACGGTGCCTCACAAACAGGCATTTGGAAAGAAACAGCTACATTCTTTAGGGAGTGGGATTTGATATTAAAGATACACTTTTTGTGTTGTATAAGCAGCACCACTTTCACACCTTGTTTTGGCTCAGGTGATTATTTTATTTGTTTGTATGACTAAAGTAGGCCTTTGGGAACTGACTTTGGAGGCATTCTATAGTGGGCAAGTGCTGATATTTTCTGTTCTGAGAATCCCAGTCTTGGCACAGTTGTGCATATCTTTGCCACAATGCTCATGGGCATTTGTGTTTTTAGCCATATCCCATTGTGACATCACATATTTGGTTAGAAGGGAGCACTCATAGTCTTCTACTTTTCAGTTATTTCCATTTCCTCATTGGTGGTCTTTGTAGGACCAGAACATTGTGTTGTTAGGTTGTAAACCAGGACACTCTGGCACTGCTTTTACTGTCTGTGAAGGAAACACAAAGAACCATTGCCTTAATTGTTGGAATGTATATCCCTGCTTGCAAGAAATGAAAAGAAAAGTTTGAGGCCTTCATCGACTCCTTGAAAATTGCAACTATGGGGAATGCCAAGGGAAGTGACTTTCAGGAGGATCCCTTACTCTGTTTTTGGTCAGTTCCAGACTAATGGTCATTTGTCATAGAAAAAGAATAGATATCAAGCAAAACCTCCTCCTGTGTGTTACAACTCTGAATCAACCTCATGTTCCTTACTAGTTGGGGGGGGGGGTCTCCTTTTACTAGTGAGTCGTTGAGCTAACACTCATTATTACCTGATAATGTGAGCTGAGATGTAAATGCCTGGCAACCACATTGGTTATGTGCCCTATGGTGGTCAAATTACGTAGTTTCATCCACTTAAATGCATTCTGAACATTATGCCTTGCCATCTCCCATTAAGTGCTCCATAATATACCCACAAGGATCAAGAGTTCTCGGGCATCACTTGCATCCTTAAAATTCATAGCTTTGAGGGGAGAGGGGTTCCATCAGTCCTACACCATTTCAGTGTACATGGATGACCAGAATTTACAGATATGGACATCATCTGTTATCTGGCAGGACTTCCCTTCATTTGTATGTGAACTTAACTTTAAGAACATGGATTTGGCACCAGGTCATGTGCAGGCCTCTCATGTGTATGGCATTGCCATAAGTGTAATTTTTCAGCCTGACTACCTTGAGAAAACTAAAAGAAAAATGTGAAGCTGCCATTAACTTTATGAAAGTAGCATCTTGTGGAGAAATACACAGAGTAGTAATTGACGGGAATATCCCTTCTGTGAGTTGTGCCAGTGCTAGACTGATGAGAAAATATAGGGTGAAGATGTGCTTCCTGCATTACCAGTGTTAATCTGACAAGAGCTCATTGCTCATCTTGCCAGGAAACCCTAGGATGCTGTCTTCTTGGAGCACAAGAAGCACTCCTTTATCCCCTCCCCCCTTTGTTTCTTTGGAAATTTGAGAATATAGCGGTCCGTTACTTTGAGATGGATAAGGTTAATGAGACTTCCCATCCTTATAGCACCCATGAAAAGGGTCCTCCTCTTTGAAGACACAAGATTATGGAACCTATAATGCACTGGCCTGTAACCCCTTTCTTTGTCAGGAACACTTCTGCCAAACTACATCTGAACAAAAATGACGAGCAGTACCTCAGTGCCCTTCTGTCCTGAAATGGTGTGTGTCCTGATGGATGGGTGCAGTTTGGAAGTATTGATGTTCAGATGTTCTGTTTCACTGTTGCAGTCATCACACTTGGGTTATCTGCCTGCAGGTAGCCCTCAGTCGCCCCAAATACTAGAGTCTTGGAATTTCTGCATCGGTTGATGTCGCATCTTCCATGATGTCAGGTCATCAAGGGTATAAAACATGCAGCAGACGCCATTACACCAGTCTTTCTTGCCGAGAAGGAGCCCGAAGCAGAAACATTTCACAAGTGCCAGCTGGCCGCTACCTGAAATTTTTGTTTGTTCGAGTTTTAGACCTGAAGTCTTCTAAAGCTAAGTACCCCGTTGGGGATTCTTTTTTTCTTGCTCTAACCGATGTCAGAAAAAATTAACAATTGTCTTGCCTGTGGAAAGCAAATACCTCACCGAGATTTTCATTCTTACTGCGTCTCCTGTTTAGGCCCAGACCACGACTTCCCTCACTGTCGATTTTGTGCCTTGTTTAATGCCCGAACCATTCGTCATCAGGCTATTTTTGTAGCTAAATTCTTTCGTTCTCATTCTCCGTATTATGAAATTGCTTCAGTAAGCCATCCGACTACCGATCTTCTGGAAAAGCAGAGAGACCGCATAGGTCAAAAACTGCTGACGACACTTCCGCTAAGCTAGTCGCCAGTCCACCGGTACTCAGTGAGACGCCTTTGCAGCCCCTGATGCCAGCTTCTACAGATTCGCAGGCCTCTGCTGAGACCCATTCAGAGTCTGGTATGCTGCGAGATGCTTCTTTGACTGTGGAATCTGCGGATGTCTCTACCTTGGATGGTTCCGGAGCTGCTGTGCAGGCTCTGGCTTCTGAGGGTGTATTCTGACCTAATTCATATTAAACCGACTTCATTTCCAACTAAAACTACTGAATTTCTCAGGCCCAGAATTCGCACTACACCTAGAAAACCAACATCCAAGGTGCATGCTCAAGCTCCCATGCCACAAAAACAAATGCTTAGAATGGCTGAAGACCTTATTACCCTAATTAGGGGAAGCCAGCCTTCCCCGGCCAAAAGACAAAGAATTGAATTTCTTTCTGATCCTACAGACTAGGAGTCTGATGACTCTGACCCTTCTGATTACCAGGACATACCCTTATCTACCTATGAAGACTCAGATGCAGAGGAATCCATTCCCTCTGACTCCCCTCCAGAGGATTTTTCTTTTGGTGAAACCTTGCATACCTTAAGAGAGCATTTCCGCTGGGAACGCCAGGACTATCCTCAGTCCAAAAAGAGACTCAGGGAATTTTTAGATTTGCCTCAACACAGGCTTTTAGCTATACCCCCTGTCCTGGATATTGTAGATGATGTCTTCTTGGAGTCCAGTTTTACTCCTGGCACCTTACCACCAGCTCCTAGAAAACCTGACCGGTACTACAGAGTACCTGACTCTCATAAATTTCTCTTTAAAAATCCTACTGCAGATCCAGAGACCATTTCTCAGGGACCTAAAGGCATTAAGGTTACTACAGCCAAAAACCCTACCCCTTCAGACAGGGATTCTAGAGCTTTAGACAGATGGGGTAAGAAGGTATATGCCTTTGCAACTCTTGCCATCAGGGCTTTGAATTGCCAGTTTCACATGTTGAAGTACCAGCAACATATTATGGAACTAATTAAACAAAAATGGTGTTACTTCCAGATTGTGCAGAAAATAAAGATTTACAAGAGTTAATGCATTCTGCAAACCAAGTTAGTAAACATACTTTGCAGTGTGGGTTTGATTTCTTAGAAGCATCTTGCAGGGCTGCTGTCACTGAGTCTGTACTGAGAAGGCATGCTTGGCTAAAGGAACAAGTCTTGCCTGACCATGTCAAAACAAAATTACTATATACTCCATTAAATCAGGAGCATTTCTTTGGCACAAAAGCAGAAGTTGTTCTCAAAAAGATGGAAGAATAAGCTAAATCTGTGCAAACCGTCAAATATTTCTTACAGGTGCAGCCACCTGGATTCAGTAGGCATTGGCCTTCAAAAAACTGGTCCTTTCCAGTCCCCCTCAGGCCTTCTCAGTTCAAACCCAGGGGAAACAGATCACCAAGACTACAGTCTCAGGATATGCAGAGATCTAAACAATGGAGTGTTTCCACCTCAAAACCAGGGAGTGGTAAGCCAACCCCATATGGAAAAAGCTCACAATGACTTTCCAATTATCCTTCCCAGCCATGCCCAAGTACTTGCGCCCCTAGGAGGAAAACTCGCCCTTCATGCAAAAAAATGGATGTCCATTACTCAGGACCAATGGGTTCTAAACATTGTGTCCCAGGGATACAGATTCTACTTCCACTCACTGCCAACTCCAAGAGGGTTGCCAGACCTTCCTCCAAACCAGTGGGCAGAGGCTCAAAAGCATGTAATTTCCCTTCTCCATATCAGGGCTATTCAACCTGTTCCAGTAGAACAAAGGGGATAGGGTTTCTACTCCAGACTGTTCCTGGTGCCCAGAAAAGAGGGCTCTTTGCACCCTATCCTGGATCTATCAATTCTCAACACCTTTCTGGTGGTCCCAAAATTCAAAATGCTTACACTGCAACAGCTTCTTCCTATGCTAGCCAAGGATGCCTGGTTAGTCACCCTAGACTTAAAAGAAGCTTATCTGCACGTCCCCATAAGGGAGTGTTGCAGGAAATATCTACGTTTCAGGGCAGGCTCTATGCACTATCAGATGTTCATCGTGTTTCACTGTTGCAGTCATTACACTTGGGTTATCCTGCTGGCAGGCTACACGCAGTCGGCCTGAATTTAAAAGTCCTGGTCGCCTCTTCTCTGACGTCAGTGCACCAGGGGTATATAAGATACAGCCAACGCCATTTTCTCCAGTCTTTCTTGCCGCGCAGTGCACGAAGCAAAAGCAGTTCGCATGTGCCGGTTGGCCAACTCCTGAGATTTTCAAAATTGAATTTCAGATCCGAAGTCTTCAGTAAAGCTAAGTACTCCGTTTGGGAAACTTTTTTCTTGCTCCAGACCGATGTCAGAAAAAGTTAACAATTGTATTTCTTGTGGGAAGCAAATACCTCATAAGGATTTTCATTCTTACTGAATTCCTTGCCTAGGCCCTGACCACGACGTTGCTAGTTGCCGGTTTTGTGCTAGGTTTAACCGACGCACTATTAAGCGTCAGTACGATTTTGCATTTCATTACTTTGGCTGAAAGTTTAACTATATAATGCCGTCGGAACAGCCGACGACCGGAGATCATAAAAAGCTTAAGGAAAAACAAAAGGACAGGAATCCGAGATCCAAAACCGACGACGAAGCCTCCTCTAGGCCAGTCGCCAGTTCTCAGTGAGGTGCTTTCGCAGCCCCTGACACCCACTACCTCAGAGCCACAGGCCGCCTCCAACTCGCACGTGGAGACAACTAGGCCTCTGGATACTCAAGGTATTGGGCCTTCAGAAACTAATCCCTCAGATGGGTCCGGAGCCGCTGAGCAGGCATCGGCTTCTGAGGGTGTTTTCAGACCTACACAGCTTTATATCAAGCCCAACCTCAGCATCCAAGACGAAGACTAAAACAGCTTTAAAGACAAAGAAACAAGTACAGCATTCTCCAGGACAGACTTCCATGCCTAAGAAACAGATGCTCTAAATGGTCAAAGACCTAATTACTTTGATCAGGGGCTCCCATCCCCCTCCTGATAAGCCTAGGCAAGACACCAAATATGATTCCTCTGATCAGGTTTCCATTTCATCTGACTCCTCTTCAGAACAGGGATACTCTCTTCCTCCCTCTGATGCTGAAGAATCTATCCCTTCAGCCTCTCCTCCTGAAGACTATTCTTTTGGGGAAACCCTGCACACCATGTGGGAGCATTTCCACTGGGAGAGCCAAAATTATTCAGAATCTAAGAAAAGGCTCAGAGATTTTCTTTTATTGCCTCAACACAGACCTGTTGCTATTCCACCTGTATTAGACATTGTAGATGATGTATTTTCAGAGTCCAGTCTGTCTCCTGACTCTTTACCCCCTGCACCGGTTAAGCCAGATAGGTACTACAGGGTTCCAGATTCACATAAATTTCTATATAAAAACCCTGCTGCTGACCCAGAAACTACATCTCAGGGTCCCACAGGGGTCAAGGCTTCCACTGCAAAAAACCCTGTCCCCTCTGACAGGGATTCCAGAGCACTGGACAGATGGGGGAAAAATGTTTACACCTCTGCTACCTTGGCTGTAAGGGCTTTAAATTGCCAGTTTCATAAGCTTAAATATCAGCAATACTTAATGTCTCTGCTAAAACAGAAAATGCTGATAAATTCTGAATGTCATGAAAACAAGGAAATGCAGGATTTATTGCATGCAGCTGAACAAATGGGAAAGCATACTTTGCAGTGTGGTTTTGATTCACTAGAGGCCTCTTGCAGGGCCGCTGTTAGAGGCTGTGTCATTCGAAGGCATGCTTGGTTAAAGGAACAGAATCTGCCTGATCATGTTAAAGCAAAATTATTAGATGCTTCATTACAGCATGATACTTTGTTTGGTGTTAAGGCAGAAGAGGTGTTAAAGAAAATGGAGGATAAAGCAAAATCTATGCATACAGTAAAGGATTTCTTACAGGTTCAGCCACCCAGATTTAGCAGGAACTCTGGCCTTCTAAGAATTGGTCCTTTCCAGTGTCAGACAGACCACAAAGAGGCAGATATAGACACTCTAGAGGCAGATCTCAGCCCCAAGGCTCATACAGGCATAAACAATGGGGTAATTCTACCTCCAAAAGCGGATAAGACAAATCACAACCATATAGGAAACAGTCCCAATGACTTCCCACTGCCAATGCCAAGCACTTGTCTTTTGGCAGCACCCTTAGGGGGAAAGCTAGCACTTTTTTCACAAAATTGGCACATGATCACCCAGGACAAATGGGTACTGAATATTGTTTCTCAGGGCTGCAGGTTCCACTTTTACACCCTTCCAAAGGCAAAAGGTATGCCAGACCTGCCACACAATCAGTGGGCAGAGGCACAAAAGCAAATTTCATCTCATGGACATGAGGGCTATTCAGCGAGTACCGCAGCAAAAGCAGGGACAAGGATTTTACTCTAGGCTTTTCTTGGTACCCAGAAAGGACAAAGCATGGAGACCAATACTGGACCTGTCTATTCTAAATACTTTTCTGGATGTTCCTAAATTCAAAATGTTGACACTGCAGCAACTTCTGCCCATGCTGGGCAAGAAGGCTTGGCTCGTAACTTTGGACCTCAAAGAGGCATACCTGCATGTACCAATCAGACAATCTTGCAGAAGATACCTCAGATTCATAGCTGGCTCAATGCACTACCAATTCTCTGCACTGCCCTTTGGCTTATCTACTGCGCCCAGGGTCTTCACAAAATGCCTGGCACCAGTAATTGCATTTTGCAGACAAAGGGGAATTCAAATATATCCCTACTTGGACGACTGCCTTATTCAAGCAGAGAGCAAGGACATTCTACTAAAGCATCTGGCGTTTGTAAAAAGAATACTAATTTGCCTAGGGTACACAGTAAACGAAAAGAAATCAAAACTAGTACCCTGTCAAGAGATAATATTCTTGGGTGCAAGCTTAAATACAACTGCCCAGATGGCTTGTCTCACACCAGACAAACAAAGGCAACTGACTTCTTACTTCAAAAAGGTGGCAACAAAAACCCAGTTACCTGCAAGAAAAATTCTGCAGGCTTTGGGCTTCATGGCATCCTGCATTCTGCTAATTCCATATGCAAGACTGCATATGAGGAAGCTACAATGGTATCTAAAAAGTGTTTGGACTCAACATTGCCACAGCCTGAAACATTACCCTCATTTCCTGCCTGCAACAGGAGTTTCGATGGTGGGCACTGGCCTGTCACCACAACAAGGGACAGCCATTCACTTTGCCCACAGCCAGGCACACTAACAACAGATGCATCGGACTATGCCTGGGGGGCACACATGGCAGGAAAATGTATTCAGGGCACGTGGCCCGCAAGCCAAATGCATCTTCATATCAACCAAAAAGAGATGCTAGCTGTACAGAATGCCCTGACACCCTTCAAGGATCTACTGCATCCAGGGCAACTATTGCTAAAGACGGACAATACTACAGTCATGTGGTACATAAACAAGCAAGGGGGCACACATTCCTACCCCCTCTGCAGGCAAGCCATGACTTTGTGGAACACAGCATTGACTTATCAAGTGCATCTGCAAGCACAATTCCTGCCAGGAAAGACAAATACTCTGGCAGACAAACTAAGCAGAAACCTCATGGACCCTCACGAGTGGAAACTAGATCCACAAGTCTTCAGTTTGATAACAAAGAAATGGGGATGCCCAGACATAGATCTATTTGCCTCCCCTCACAACTGCCAACTACAGAGATTCTGCACAAGGACTTCTCACAAACAAGCATGGAAGGTGGATGCTCTATCATTCAGCTGGAAAACCCTTACAGTATATGCCTTTCCTCCACTGCCTCTCCTCCCCAAGGTACTCCTAAAGGTCAGACAAGAGAAGACAAAAATGATACTGATTGCCCCAGACTGGCCATGCCAGCACTGGTGCCCAATCCTAAAGAGCTTGTCTCAAGGCCCAGCCTGGACTTTACCTCAAATTCCTCATCTTCTGACCCAAGAAAACAATCAGATCCTGCACAGCCAACTCAGAACCTTAAATCTGGCTGCATGGCGAATAATATAACCACTCAGAACACACATCTCTCTAAAGCAGTTATGGATGTTATTTTGGAAGCCAGGAGGCCCAGCACCAGAAAATCTTATGCAGAAAAATGGAATAGATTCTGTGCTTGGAACCAGGCACAAGGAATTGACCCGCTTGTTCCTCATATTCCTCAGATTTTACAATACCTAACTGAGATGCTGGGCAAAGGGCTATCCTTCTCCTCAATTAAGATCCATGCCTCTGCCATTTCAGCTCATTACAATACATACCCACCAATTTTTTCACATCCACTGCTAAGGCAGTACCTCAGAGGGGCCAAAAACATAAGACCCCCAAGGAGAGCACCGATACCTACATGGGACCTCAATTTTGTCTTGGAAAAGCTCACTTTGCCGTCTTTTGAGCCAGCCAATACAGCCGAGATAAAATTCTTATCATGGAAAACAGCTCTGCTCCTAGCAATAACTTCAGCAAGAAAGAGTCTCAGAGTTAGGCATTAATGGCTATGGAACCTTTTATCATTTTCCATCCGGACAGGGTTTCTCTAAGGATAAACCCAACATTTATGCCAAAAGTAGTATCCAGTGTGGCTCTTAATGAAACCATTCATTTGCCTACTTTTTATCCAAATCCCCAGAATAAAGGGGAAAGACTTCTGCATTCTTTGGACATGCACAAACAGCTACGCTTCTACTTGGACAAAACTAAAGCTTTCAAAAAGACTGAGCAACTTTTAATGGCATATGCTGCAAGATCATAAGGAAAGGTTATCTCAAAGCAGACTGTTTCAAAGTGGATAGGACACTGCATTCGTTTCTGCTATTCACAACATGGCAAATCAGTGCCTAAGGGCATTAGGCCACATTCGACCAGGGCAGCTGCCACTTCAGCATTCCTCAGAGGAGTACCAACCATGGCGATTTTGGAGGCTGCAACTTGGACTTCAGTGCACACCTTCACCAAGCACTACCACTTGACTCTTTACTCTAAATCCAGAGCAGGCTTTGCCACTGCAGTTCTGCAGGGCCTCATAGCCACTCCTAATTCTATTTAGACCCAGCCACCCAACCTCAGCTTTGGGATTCAACCCAAGTGTAATGACTGCAACAGTGAAACATGATGAACATAGTACAGTTGTGTACCTACCATAAATGTAGATGTTCGAGTATATTCACTGTTGCAGTCCAGGTTACCTACCCACCATCACCCTTTCTTTGCTGGGACTTATCTGTACTTCTCTATTCTGTACAACCTATGTGGTGTATTTGCTTGTAGATGAAGGTAATGTTTATTTTGGTGAATGCTTTTTATAAGCAATGTTTTTAGCCTACCTTTTTGGGGGCACATGACATCTGGGGCAAGAAAAACTGAAGAAAATAGCATCGGCTGCATCTTATATACCCCTGGCGCACTGACGTCAGGGAAGAGGTGACAGCAACCGATGCCGGACCAGGACTTTGGAATTCAGGCCGACTGCGGGTAGCCTGCCAGCAGGATAACCCAAGTGTAATGACTGCAACAGTGAATACACTCTAACATCTACATTTATGGTAGGTACACAACTGTCCTTTCTCTGCACTTCCCTTTGGCTTATCTACTGCGCCCAGAGTATTCACAAAATGCCTGGCTCCAGCCATTGCATACTGCAGGCAGAGAAATGTTCAAATCTTCCCATCCTTGGACGATTGCCTGATTCAGACGAACAGTCAGGAGTTGCTATTTCAGCACCTGGCATTTGTAAAAGGACTTCTAACTTCACTAGGATACACCAATGAAAATAAATCACAACTTGGTACCTAGCCAACAAATTGTATTCCTGGGAGCAAGCTTGAACACAACTTCCAAGATGGCATTCCTCACTCCTGAAAAGCAGGTCCATTTGACAAACTGTTTCAAACTAATGGCCAACAAAACCCAGCTATCTGCAAGGAAAATACTGCAAGCCCTAGGGTTCATGGCCTCATGCATTCTGCTAATTCCATATTTAAGACTGCATATGAGGAAACTTTAGTGGTACTCAAGTATCTGGTGTCAACATTCTCAGGATCTGGAAACGGTGATTCTTGTCATACCTTGTCTAAGGGCAGAGTTCCTTTGGTGGGCAGAAGCATGCAACCACAACAAGGGACTTCCTTTCACTCAATCCCTTGCTGCCCAAACCCTGACAACAAACGCATCAGACTAAGCATGGAGGGGGCTCACATGGCAGGCAAATGCATTCAAGACAAATGGAGCCCAGAACAAATTCCCCTGCATATCAATCAAAAAGAGATGCAAGCTGTACTGAATGCACTGAGAGTCTTCAAATACCTTATCCTTCCAGGACAGCTCCTGACAAAGACAGACAATACCACAGTTATTCTCATTCTTACCCACTCTGCAGGTTGGCCATGGCTCTGTGGAACACGAGCATCCAAGTGCACCTACAAGCTCAATTCTTGCCAGGCAAGCAAAATTCACTGGCAGACGACTTAAGCAGAAATCTACTGGACCCTCATGAGTGGAAACTGGACCCAAACTCATTCAAACTTCTAACTCAGAGGTGGACATATTTGCCTCCCCCCAAAACCACCATTTGAGCAAATTTTGCACCAGGAACCCTCACAGCAGAGCCTGGAAGGTGGATGCCCTATCTTTTACATGGGAAGACCTCTCAATTTATGCCTTTCCTCCTCTGCCCCTCCTCTCAAAAGTACTACTCAAGATCAAACAGGACAGGCCAAGGGCAATCCTTACTGCACTAGACTGGCCACGCCAGCACTGGTACCCACTCCTACTCAGTCTGACAGCAGTGCCACCCTGGCACCTACATCACACACCCTCCCTGCTGTCTCAGCATGAGGGATAGAGTTTGCATCCACAGCTGCAAACTCTAAACCTTACAGCATGGCTTATTCCCTAAGTGCACCACCAGCATCCCTCAGCAAACAGGTGCTGGACGTCATCCTTGAGGGCAGAAGGCCTATTACTAGGAAATCCTATGCTGAAAAGTGGAAAAGATATTGTTCTTAGTCAGTCTCAAGGAAAGGACACCACTGTGCCCAACTTGCCTCAAATCCTTGATTACGTAGCAGAACTGCTCCACAGAGGCCTATCCTTCTTATCCATTAAGATTCGTGTCTCTGCCGTCTCAGCTCATTGTAATACTGAGCCTCCTCTCTTTTCCCACCCTCTCATCAAACAGTTCCTGAGAGGAGCTAACAGTTTAAGGCCCCCTAGGAAAGTTCCCACCCCGACCTGGGACTTTAACTTTGTACTGGAGAAGCTCGCACTTCCCCGCTTTTAACCTGCTGCTTCAGCAGAGTTAAAATTCCTCTCTTGGAAAACAGCCTTAATTCTAGCTATTTTTTCAGCAAGAAGAGTGTCTGAGTTACAAGCACTAATGGCAGTGGAGCCCTTCATTATTTTCCATGCTGACAGGGCTTCCCTCAGTACTAACCCTTCCTTTATGCCCAAGGTGGCATCCAGTGTGGCTCTAAACCAATCCACCCATTTGCTAACCTTTTTCCCTAATCCTCAGAATAAAGGGGAAAGGATCCCACACTCCTTGGATGTGCACAGACAGCTCAGGTTCTACCTTGACAGGACTAAGCCTTTCAGAAAATCTGACCAGCTGCTAGTCAGCTTTGCTACAGGGGCAGAGGGCAAGGCCATTTCAAAGCAAACCATTTCCAAATGGATAGCACACTGCATCCATTTCTGCTACAAGCACCATGGAAAACCTACCCCTCTGGGGATCAGAACTCGTTCACTTCAACCTCTACAGCATTTCTCAGGGGAGTCCTTACCAGGGACATTCTGGAAGCTGCAACCTAGAGTTCTGTACACACCTTCACCAAGCATTACCACTTACCTATTTTTCTAAATTCAGAGCTGGATTTGCTACATCAGTCTTACAAGGCCTGCTAGCCAGCCCTAACACTTCTTGACTGCCTCCACCCTTCAGCTTTGGGAATCAACCCAAGTGTGATGACTGCAACAGTGAAACACGAAGAGCATAGTACAGTTGTGTACACTTGTCATAAATATAGGTGGTCGAGTGTATTCACTGTTACAGTCCTGGTTTCCCTCCCTCCATCCCCCTGGTTTTCTACATCCTTTCTACCTATCCTCTTTATGGCCATCTTTTATGGCAGGGGTATTTACTTTTTACTGGATGTGTTCCACACCAAGTAATCTCTCCCGATTTTGGGGGCTCCTGACATCTGGGGCAAGAAAAACTGATGTAATGGCATCGGCTGCATGTTTTATACCCCTGACGTCATGGAAGAGGCGACAGCAACCGACGCAGAAATCACAAGACTGTGGTATTTGGGCCGACTGAGGGCTACCTGCAGGCAGATAACCCAAGTGTGATGACTGCAGCAGTGAATGCACTCGAACAGCTACATTTATGGTAAGTACACAACTGTGCTTTTCCTTTACTTTTAGGAAGGCAGAGACCCTCTGTACTACCCCTGAAAGAGTGTAGGGATAGCTTCATGAAGCACACCAGAGTTGATTCAACTTCAATTTCAAATTTATTATAATGCTTTTGTCCAAAATACTTCACAAGAACAAAACACTGAAAATGAATAAGCAGTATTAAAACTGGACTTCCAAGATGGCTCCACATTGAGTAACAGCTTAATTCTAACTCTCCCAGTGTGAAAATAAAATCTTAGAGAAAGCCAGTGGACCTATATTTCTGGGTAACCTTCTGTAACTGGCTAGTAAATGCACTGCCTGGATGCCAGGAAAAAAGAAGTACAGAGGACCTAAAGGAAAATCGGCCACAAAAGGTGAGGGGAAAAAACACTGACTGGGAAAAGTACTGCAGCTTTTCAGCAAAAAGCAGTGCAAACCTCATACATGACTTCCAATAACCTAGAGAAAAGTGTAAGACAACTACACACACAAACCTAATTAAAATAAAACACTGATGGGAGTATATCAACTCAAAACAACAAAAGGCTGGAAAAAATGGAAGAAGCTTTAAGCAGATATTCAGTTGAGGTGATAAGACTCCAAAACTGAGGTGAAAATGAAGAAAAGGCTGGCTGAATGTGAGACTGCGCAATAAGGATTTCAAAAAAATAGAATTAGCGGACAGAGCATGTAGGGAAACCCTGAGATTTCTGCTCTACCAGAATCTGGAAGGAACAGACTGTATTAATTTTAGGTAAGCACAAATAAACAACTAGACAGGTATTTCACAACAGGAATTGTTAATTGATAGGACACATCATGTGTATGTTCCAAACTTGGCTATGAGAAAACAACCTAGACCTTTAATAGTAAATATGCAATTTTACCAGCAGAAGGAGTTGATTCTGACAAAACTGTGGCAGAAGGACAAAATACTAAAAGTGGAAGACAGGAGTGTTTGTGGAGAATGAGTACTCATTTTGTACACCAGGCAAAAGAGGAGTAAATGTATTCCATTTATTCAAGGAATGTTGAGAAGCAAGCAGGAACTTTAAACTGCTGTACCTAACTATCTTCATAATATTTTTACCTGGAAGGACAGAATAATTTTTGATGAAGTACATGCTGAGGAGGAAATATAAAATTCCGTCCAACAAAAAGTGAGCTGTGAAACAGGAGGAGATTGTCTCTCTTTATTCTGGTAATAAAAAACATAGACTGTGCCAGTGAAACCTTTTCCAGTGTTTCAACGGAAAATGATTGAGAAGGAGAAAAACACAAGAATAGAGTAGAAGAATCGAGAGTACATTGTAGCTGAAGCAGAGACAGGATTTGAAAGATGAGAGGAACAGGAATAAAACCACTAACTTAGAATTGACAAATGTAGGATTTCAAACCAATAATTGTTTGTGAAATATGAAGAACAAACAAATCTGGAAGTGTTAGACTTTTTTTTAACTTTAAACTTGTAGAGGACTCTAAAGCATATGCCCTACTTCATGTCATTAATGTTTGGAAAAATTCTTAAAGGGGAAGAGGAGGGGAAACCTTAACTGTCAAGGAAAAAACTATTTTTTATTTTTTTTTTACTTAATGATACTATTTTAATAGTGCATGATTTCTTTGCATACTAAAGTTTTCTCCATTAAGTGTAATGGGGATACTGATGTAAATAGGTGTCCCCGTTTTTTTTTCTCCCTTCTCTTTCTCCTTGTTTAGGTTTAAGAACTGTAGGCACTGCAATAGAGAGAGAAAAATCTGGTTAAAAGAGCATGACAAAAGAAAAATTAGTGTGCTTTTTCTCAGTCTTGCATAGGAGAGTGACTGGATTAAGGCCCTTAGCTTGATCTATTAAGTTTTAAGAGAATAGAGGTAAATGAAAAATAATATTGAATATTCTAAGGCTTTTTTCTGGTAAATACACATATGCTTAGCAATTTTGTTTCTGTTTCTCAAGTTTCTAGGAGATCTGATAAAGAGAAATGACTAGATCATTTTCTATGAAAGCATTCAAGTGCTATAAAGATAAGACAGAATCGGACAGCACTTAGTAGTAGCACAGGCTGCACCATGCATCTTAACATAGGAACCTTTCTTTTAGGTTACTCAAGTCTGAGTGTGTGGCTGTCAGTTTGGAACATTTGATGATCTTCATGTTTCACTGTTGGCGTCATCACATTATCTGCTTGCAGTAGTCCTCAGTCAGCCTGATTATCAAAGTCTTTGGTCCTGTGTCGGTTGCTCTCTCATCTTCCATGACGTCAGGTAGTCAGGCATATAAAGCATGCAGCCAATGCCATTACATCCGTCTTTCTTGCCGTGAGGTGCCCGAAGCAGAAGCAGTTGGCAAGTGCCGGTCGGCCGACTCCTGAAATTTTCATTTTCGAGTTTCAGAACCGAAGTCTTCAACTAAAGCTAAGTTCCCCTTTGGGGAAACTTTTTCTTGCTCTAAACCGATGTCAGTAAAGGTCAATAATTGTATTTCTTGTGGAAAGCAAATACCTCATAAAGATTTTCATTCGTACTGTATTCCTTGCCTAGGCCCTGACCATGACGTACCTCGCTGTCTGTTTTTGTGCCTTATTTAAACAACCTATTTGTCATCGGTATATTTACACTTTTAAACATTTTGGTACTCTGTTCAATTATTCAGATATGGCTTCGGTAAGCCACCCGACTACCGATATTCCGAAAAAACACAAAGATAAAGACATAGGCCATCTAGGTCCAAAGCTGCCGATGACACTTCTCCTAAGCTATTCGCCAGTTTGCCAGTACTCAGTAAGGCGTTTTCGCAGCCCCTGATACCTGCTACTTCAGATTCGCAGACCTCTTCTGAGACCCATTCGGAGTCCGGTATGCCACTTGATGCTTCAACTGTGGAACCTGTAAATGTCTCTACCTTGGATGGGTCTGGAGCCGCTGTGCAGACACCAGCTTCTGAGGGTGTATTCAGGCCTACTGACTTGCATATTAAACTGACGCCATCTTCAAGGCCTAAAACTCGATCCATGCCTAGAAAACCGACGCATGGTCAGGCCTCTATGCCTAAAAAAACAAATGATAAGAATGGCTGAAGACCTTATTACTTTAATCAGGGGAAAGCCAACCTTCCCCCTCTAAGAGACCTAGGACTGAATTTGGTTATGATTCTTCTGATCAGGATTCTGAAATTTGTTTCTTCTGATGACAAGGATTTACCCTTATCTACTTATGAGGATTCTGATGCAGAGGACTCTGTTCCCTCTGCTTCCCCTCCAGAGGATTTCTCTTTTGGTGAAACCTTGCATACTCTTAGGGAGCATTTTTGCTGAGAAGGCCAGGATTACTCTGATTCTAAAAAGAGGCTTAGGGATTTCTTACTCCTGCCCCAACACAGGCCTTTAGCTTATCCCCCCCCCGTACTGGACATTGTTGATGCCTTTTCGGAGTCTGGCTTGGCCCCTGACTCCTTACCTCCTGCTCCCAGAAAGCCAGATAGATATTACAGGGTTCCTGATTCTCACAAGTTCCTCTTTAAAAATCCTACTGTGGATCCTGAGACCATTTCACAGGGACCCAAGGATATAAAGGCTACTACTGCCAAAAATCCTACCCCCTCTGATAGAAATTCCAGGGTGCTGGATAGATGGGCTGAGAAGGTATGCACTTCTGCAACCTTGGCCATTAGGGCCTTAAATTTCCATTTTCATATGTTAAAGTATCAGCAACATATTATTGGATTGCTTAAACAGAAAATTATGTTGATTCCTGACTGTGCTGAAAATAAGACTTTACAGGATTTAATGCATTCTGCTGAACAAGTTGGAAAACTTACTTTGCAATGTGGTTTTGATTCAGTAGAGGCATCTTGCAGGGCCGTTGTTACTGGGTCTGTACTTGGAAGGCATGCTTGGCTTAAGGAGCAGTCTTTGCCAGATCATGTTAAAGCTAAATTGTTGGATACTCCCTTAAACCAGGATCACCTGTTTGGCAACAAAGCAGAAGTAGTACTTAAAAGATGGAGGAAAAAGCTAAATCTATGCCAAATGTCAAAGGTTTCCTGCAAGTGCAGCCTCCAAGATTTAGTAGGCACTGGCCCTCTAAGAATTGGTCCTTTCCTGCCTCTTTCAGACCTTCAGTCCAAACCCAGAACCAGCAGAACACTCAGGCTTCAGTCCCAAGGTACTCACAGGACTAAGCAGTGGGGGGCTCCCACTTCCAAAGCAGGGAGTAGTAAGACCTCCTCTAATGGTTAACTGTCTCAATGACAACTTTAAAACTTCCAAGCCCTTTTCAACTGACTGCTCCTTTAGAGGGAAAGATTGCTCTGCAGGCAAAAAACTGGGAACTCATTACCCAGGACAAATGGGTTTTAAATATAGTTTCCCAAGGATACAGATTCCACTTCCACACTTTACCAACCACAAACGGTTGGCCAGATCTACCCCTAAATTAGTGGGCATAGGCTCAAAAGCAAGATGTTCTTTGTGTTTCACTGTTGCAGTCATCACATTTGGGTTATCTGCTTGCAGTAGCTCAGTCAGCCTAATTAACAAAGTCTTGGTTCCTGCGTCTGTTGCTGTCCCTTCCATGATGTCCGGTCATCATGGGTATAAAACATGCAGCCAATGCCATTACATCAGTCTTTCTTGCCGTGCAGTGCCCAAAGCAGAAGCAGTTCGCAAGTGCCAGTCGGCCGACTCCTGAAATTTTCTTTTTTGAGTTTCAGAACCAAAGTCTTCAACTAAAAGCTAAGTACCCTGTTGGGGAAACTTTTTCTTGCTCTAAACCGATGTCAGTAAAAGTAAATAATTGCATTACTTCTGGAAAGCAAATACCTCATAAAGATTTTCATTAGTACTGTATTCCTTGCCTAGACCCTGACCATGACGTACCTCGCTGTTGGTTTTGTGCCTTACTTAAACCACAAACTATCCGTCGTCATATATTTTTGCTTCTAAGTATTTTGGTGCTCGGTTCAATTATCCTGATATGTCTTTGGTAAGCCATCCGATTAGCGACATTCTGAAAAAAATGCAAAGAGTAAGACAGAGACAGGCCGTCTAGATCCAAAGCTGCCGACGACGCTTCTCCTAAGCCAGTCGCCAGTTCGCCGGTTCTCAGTGAGGCGCTTTCGCAGCCCCTGATACCCACTACTTCAGATTCGCAGGCCTCTACTGAGACCCATTCGGAGTCCGGTATGCCGCGAGATGCTTCAACTGTGGAACCTGCGGATGTCTCTACCTTGGATGGGTCCGGAGCCGCTGTGCAGGCACCGTCTTCTGAGGGTGTATTCAGGCCTACTGACTTGCATATTAAACCGACGCCATCTTCTTCTTCGAGGCCTAAAACTCGCACCATGCCTAGACAACTGACGCCCAGATCACATGGTCAGGCCTCTATGCCTAAAAAACAAAAAAGAATGGCTGAAGGCCTTATTACTTTAATCAGGGGAAGCCAGCCTTCCCCCTCTGAGACCTAGGACTGAGTTTGCTTATGATACTTCTGACCAGGATTCTGAATTTTCTGATTTTCTCCGTGTTTCACTGTTGCAGTCATTACATTTTGGTAATCTGCTGGCAGGTTGCCCTCAGTCGGCCTGAATTCCAAAGTCCTTGGGTCCTGCGTCGGTTGCTGTCTTCTCTTCCATGACATCAGGTCGTCAGGGGTATAAAACATGCAGCCGACGCCATTTTCTCCAGTCTTTCTTGCAGCTCGGTGCCCGAAGCAGAAGCATTTCGCAAATGCCGGTTGGCCGACTACTGAAATATTCGCGTTTGAGCTTCAGAACCGAAGTCTTCAGTAAAGCTAAGTACCCCGTTGGGGAAACTTTTTTCTTGCTTTTTACCGATGTCAGAAAAAGTTAATAATTGTATTACTTGTGGGAAGCAAATACCTCCATAAGGATTTCCATTTATACTGTATTCCTTGCCTAGGCCCTGATCACAATGTGCCTGGCTGTCGGTTTTGTGCTAGATTTAACCAACCCACTATTAAGTGTCTGTATATTTTTGCATCTAAGTATTTTGGTAACAGATTTAACTACCCAGAGATGTCATCAGATAGCAATCAGACTACTGGAGTACATAAAAAACGCAAAGAAAAGGACAGAGAAAGACCGTCGAGATCCAAAATTGATGACGAAGCGTCTCCTAAGCCAGTTCCCGGTACTCAGTGAGGCACTTTTGCAGCCCCTGATGCCCACTACCTTCGAGTCGCAGGCCTCTACCGACACCCATGTGGAGTCCGGCATGCCGCTAGACGCTCAAGGTATTGGACCGATGGATGCATCTCCCTTGGATGGGTCTGGAGCCACTGAGCAGGCACCGGCTTCTGAAAGTGTATTCAGACCTCAATATTTTTTATATCAGACCAATGAAAGCTGCAAAACCAAAGGCAAAGACACTTTCAAAAACTAAAAAAATGATGCCTGAGCCACATGCATAGGCCTCTATGCCTAAAAAATAGATGATCATAATGGCTGAAGACCTTATTACCTTGATCAGGGGTACCCATCCCCCCCCAGATAAGAGGCCTAGGCAAGATACTGACTATGAATCTTCAGATCAGGTTTCTATTTCTTCTGATTCCTCTTCTGATCAAGAATTATCTTTACCTCCCTATGAGGATTCTGATGCTGAGGAGTCTATTCCATCTGCATCTCCTCCTGAGGATTATTCATTTGGAGAAACCTTGCATACTTTGAGGGAGCATTCTCACTGGGAGAGTCAAGACTTCTCAGAATCAAAAAAGAGGCTCAGGGATTTCCTCATTCTCCCTCAGCACAAACTTTTAGCCATTCCCCCGTGTTAGTCATTGTGGATGATGTTTTTCGGAGTCAAGCCTGACCCCTGACTCTCTACCTCTGGCTCCCAGTAAGCCTGACAGGTATTACAGGGTCCATGACTCTCATAAATTTTTATTTAGAAACCCTGCTGCTGACCCTGAAACTATTTCACAGGGTCCAAAGGGAGTTAAGGCCTCAACAGCAAAAAAACCTACCCCCTCCAACAGAGATTCAAGGGCGCTGGACAGATGGGGACAAAAGGTTTATACATCTGCAACCTTGGCAATTAGGGCCTTAAACTGTCAATTTCATATGCTTAAGTACCAACAACATGTTATGGGATTGCTGAAACTGGATCTGTGATTAGGAGGCATGCCTGGTTAAAGGAACAAAATTTGCCTGATCATGTTAAAGCTAAATTGCTAGATGCACCTTTACAGCATGATTCTCCATTTGGAAATAAGGCAGAAGAGGTTTTAAAGAAAATGGAAGACAAAGCTAAGTCTATGCAAACTGGTAAAGATTTTTTACAAGTGCAGCACCTAGATTTAGTAGACACTGGCCTACAAAAAATTGGTCCTTTCCTGTGTCAGACACAGCTCAAAGGGGCAAATCCAGATGCCCTAAGGGTTCCAGGTACCAGGCTCAAGACTCATACAGGTCAAAGCAATGGGGCACATCCACCTCCAAATCTGGGGGAGATGAAGCGTAAACCTACAGAAAGCAATCCCAATGACTTCCCTCTGCCTATACCAAGCACTTATCTTTTGGCAGCACCCATAGGTGGAAAATTAGCACTTTTTGCTCAGAATTGGCAATTAATAACCCAGGACAAGTGGGTACTGAACATCGTATCACAGGGATAGAGATTCCATTTCCACAATCTGCCAATGGCAGATGGTTGGCCAGACCTGCCAAAAAAACAATGGGCAGAGGCACAGAAACAGGTTACATCCCTCATGGATATATGGGGGCCATTCAGACAGTACCAGAACAAGAAAAAGGACAAGGTTTTTACTCGACTGTTCTTGGTACCCAGAAAGGACAAGGCCTGGCGGCCAATACTGGATTTATCGATTATGAACAAATACCTGAACATTCCAAAATTCAAAATGCTCACCTTGCAACAGCTTCTGCCCATGCTGAGCAAGAATGCTTGGCTGGTGACTTTAGACTTAAGAGGCATACCTGCATATCCCAGTAAGACAGTCGTGCAGAAGATACCTCAGATTCAAGGCTGGCTTAATGCATTACCAATTCTCTGCACTGCCTTTTGGCTTATCTACTGCACTCAAGGTCTTTACAAAGTGCCTGGCACCAGTAATTGCATTTTGTAGACAAAGAAGTATTCAAGTATATCCTTACTTGGGACGACTGTCTCATTCAAGCAGAGAACAAAGACACTCTTCTATGACACCTGGCGTTTGTGAAAAGGCTTTTAGCATGCCTAGGGTACACAATAAACGAAAAATCACAACTGGTACCCTCTCAAAAGATAACATTACTGGGTGCAAGCTTGCATACAACTGCCCGGATGGCTTACCTCACACCAGACAAAGGCAACTTGACTACTTCAAAATGATGGCAAAAAACCCCCCCAGTCTTCTGCAAGACAAATTCTGCAGGCTCTGGGCTTCATGGCATCCTGCATCCTACTAATTTCATATGCAAGACTGCATATGAGGAAACTTCAGTGGTACCTAAAAAGTTTATGGAGTCAACATTTGCACAGTCTGGAAACAATGATTCCTGTCATCCCCTGCCTGCAGCAGGAGTTTCTATGGTGGGCAAAGGCCTGTCACCAGAACATGGGGCGGCCCTTCACTCTACCCCCTGCCAGCCAAACCTTGACAACAGATGCATCAGATTATGCCTGGGGGGCCCACATGGCAGGAAGATGCATTCAAGGCATATGGGCACCAAATCAAATGCATCTACATATCAACCAGAAAGAGATGCTAGCTGTTCAAAATGCCCTAACAGCCTTCAAGGACTTACTTCATCCAGGAAAACTACTGATAAAGACGGACAACACCACAGTCATGTGGTATATAAACAAACAAGGGGGCACACACTCATACCCCCTTTGCAGATTAGCCATGGCACTGTTTGACCTACCAAATAAATCTTCAAGCTCAATTCTTGCCAGGAAAACAGAACACTCTGGCAGACGATTTAAGCAGAAACCTTATGAATCCTCACGAGTGGAAACTAAATCCACAAATATTCAGCATGATAACAGAGAAATGGGGGAGCCCAGACCTAGATCTATTTGCCTCTCAAAATTATCAATTGAAAAAATTCTGCACAAGGACTTATCACAGACGGGCATGGAAGGTGGACGCCCTATCCTTCAGTTGGAAAAACCTGTCCGTCTACGCCTTCCCTCCTTTGCCTCTTCTATCCAAGGTCCTACTAAAAGTCAGACAAGAAGCCAAAGATGATATTAATTGCCCTGGACTGGCCCCGCCAATACTGGTACCCAGTCCTAAGGAACTTGCCTCAATACCCAGCTTGGACCTTGCCTCAAAGACCGCATCTACTATCCCAGCAAAACAATCAGATCCTGCACAGTCAACTACAGACTCTGAACCTGGCAGCATGGCTTATTATGTAATCATACGAACGACACCTCTCAGTAAAGCCGTGATGGATGTCATTTTGGAAGCCAGAAGGCCTAGCACTAAGAAAATCTTATGCTGATAAATGGAAGAGATTCTGTGCTTGAAATCAGCAGAACCACATATTCCTCAGATATTGCAATACTTAACTGAGATGCTTGACAAAGGCCTATCTTTCTCATCAATCAAACTCCATGCCTCTGCCATTTCAGCTCATTACAATACAGAGCCACCAATCTTTTCTCATCCTTTACTAAAGCAGTATCTTAGAGGAGCCAAAAACCTAAGACCTCTTAGAAGATCACCATTACCTGCATGGGACCTCAGTTATGTGTTGGAAAACTCACCCTGCCTCCATTTGAACCAGCCGCTACCGCTGATATAAAGTTCTTGTCATGGAAGACAGCTCTGCTACTAGCAATTACTTCAGCAAGAAAAGTTTCAGAGCTACAGGCCCTCATGGCTGTAGAGCCTTTTTATCATATTTTACCCAGAGAGGGTGTCTCTGAGGACAAATCCTACTTTTATGCCTAAGGTGGTTTCCAGTGTGGCTTTTAACCAAACAATTAATCTGCCAACTTTTTATCCAAATCCGCAGAACAAGGGGGAAGAGAATTCTGCATTCATTGGACGTACACAGCTAAGATTCTACTTGAGCAGGACAAAAGCTCTAAGAAAAACTGAGCAATTACTAGTGTCATATGCTGCAGGATCAGAATGAAAGGCCAGCTCAAAGCAGACAATTTCAAAGTGGATAAGCCACTGCATACGTTTCTGCTATTTACACCATGGAAAACCTGTGCCCAAGGGCATTAGGTCTCATTCCACCAGAGCTGCAGCTACTTCAGCAGCTTTTTTCAGAGGAGTACCAACCAAAGACATTCTAGAGGCTGCTACTTGGAGTTCTGTTCACACCTTTACAAAGCATTACCATTTGCCTCTCTACTAAGTCCAGCCTTTACAAAGCATTGCCATTTGCCTCTCTACTAAGTCCAGGGCAGGCTTTGCCACTGCAGGGCCTTATAGCCGCACCTAATGCTGTTTAGCTCCAGCCTCCCAACCATAGCTTTGGGATTTTACCCAAATGTAATGACTGCAATAGTGAAACACGAAGAACATAGCACAGTTGTGTACACCTACCAGAAATGTAGATGCTCATAGGTTCATAGGTTGGTACTAGGCTATCGGCCCTAGGGCCTATGCAAGCCTAGCCATAACAATTCCCTGGATATTTCTTCCCACAATATTTACTTCTCCAGGCCCCTGTCTAGCAGGGCGACTGACATGATCCCCGGGGTGAATTTCCGATCTCCCATCCAATCATCAAGGTTCCTTTTGAAGAGGGCCAAAGAGGCGATCTGCTTGATATGTATGGGCAGTCTATTCCAGAGTATGGGGAGTGTCTGGGTCAGGAACCTATCCCTCCAGCATGTTTTGTTCATTGTCATGACAAGGTTTAGATCCCTGGAGTGTGTGGCTCTGAGGGATTGGGATTTCTTTAAGTGGAGCATGTCCAACAGCTCAGGGTTTGACATGGCCTTGTATGTTAAGCAGAGATTGCCTCTGAGTAGACAATATGCCACAGAGTATAGCTGGAGTTTTTTTAGACTGTCAGTATATGGCATCTACTTTAGGCCTGTGATTCTTTTAGTGAGGTATTTCTGTGGCCTTTCAAGCTGTTGCAGATGTCTTGTGAGGTGCATACCAAACTGGGCATTATACTCTATAATGGGTCTAATGAGGGATGAGTACAGTGGGACAATGACCTCCTTTTTTCTGGATGAAAAGCCCTTAGTGATGAGGTGTGCCACATAGAAGGATTTCCTGACTGTTGTGGCAATGTGGTTATCCAAAGTGAGACCACTGTCCACCTGTGTCCCTAAGTCTCTCATCACACTTTCGATGTTTAGTGTCCTGCCACCTATGTGGTAATTCATGGGTGCATGTTTTTTTCCAAAGGGGATAACTATACATCTGAAGTAGGAGATTCATTTGTCTGGAACCTGTGGGTTATGGATCCGATATCGGATCCGAACCGGCATGGTTTTCCAGCTATGGATCCGAGCTCTCAGCTCCTCCCCTCACCCATAATGCCCTGCTCTCACTACATGACCTCAGATCTAGTTTGCCGCGCTGGTGACCAGATTGGATTTCAGAGCTCTTCAGCTAAGTGTTGTTTACTACATTTTACAGTGTTAAATTTAAAAATATTTAGTTAGTTTTGTGTGAAAGTTGTAGGTTCCCTATCCTTATAGCTTAAAGTTTTTAAGTTTTAATAACTTTTATAACTTTTAGTTATCCCTCCCCTCGCTGGTGCGTAGTGTGTGTTTGGGCCTGTGATTGCTTGGCTAGTTAGCTTTTACTTTTTTGATTTTCAAAAAAAAAAAAAAAAAAAAAATAAAGTAGTAGTAGTATCCTTAGGATGTCTGAAACCCCTAAGGCTTTCTTTTCGAAGTGCTCCGAGTGTGGCCATAAACTTTCCCCTGCTGATGGCCACACTCGATGCGTTCGATGCCTTGCGGTTGAACACCTCACTTCTGGATGTTCCATTTGTGCAGGGTTCAACCCCAGGGCATTTAAAGAGCGGTCGAAGCTGGTCCTGGCGGGACTTTTGCCCCCGGACTCGGCTTCGGCTACCGCTCCTTCAGGGGGTACCGTGTCTACGGTTCCCTCCTCTCCTGCTCCCCCTCCACCTGGGACTCAACCTCCCTCTAGTGGTTTGGAGGAGAGGGAAGCAAGAAAAAAGGACCGGAGGGAGAAGCACCATAAGCGGCGGGCCGAGACCTCTGTTTCGGCCCCGCCTGCCAAGCGGGCTTCTCCTCCGGCCTCCTTGTCTGCTGGTTCTCCCCCTCCTCTGCTCCGGTCTCCGGTGTGCTTCTCACCGGGACCTGAGGAGGAGGAGACCCGATCTCCGTCGAGGCTATCGAGGAGGCACTCAAGGCCTACCTCGGTAGCCTCGTCGAGATCCATGTACAGTTTATCTGATGCTGATCTGGACCGGATGATGAGAAGGTTCATCCAGGCCCAGATGCAGATGGGAGTGCTCCTGCCTCCCCCCCCCTCTGGGGGGGAGCTCGACCCCTTTCTTTAAACCTATAGCTCCTTCTCCGACCCGCTACCCGGGTTCGGAGCGGTTGGAACCGAGCAGCTTCGGAGCCGGGGGTGGGTCGGCGCCAATAGTACTGGGTACTTCGGATCCGACCCTGCCCTCGAGTGCTTCGGATCCGACATCTCAGAGCCTGGATCTGAGCTTCGGATCCAGGGGGATCAGTGCTCCTTCGGCGCCGTCGGTGTCGGAGCGCACTGCCCCTTCGGATCCGGGTGCTTCGGTGCCGGCTCCGATCCACTCTTCGGATCTGAGGGGGAGCCGATTATCGGATCCTTTGGTCAAGGTTGGCTCCCCCTCGGCTTTTGATGTAGTGGAGAGGGCCCTGTTGAGGGTTTCTGGACCCCCGGCACTTGCTTCGGCTCCGTCCCGCGCTCCATCTGCACTGGGCCAGGCTTCCACCATCCAGCCACTGGGACAGCCCGCTCCTTTGCCCCAAGTTGTTCCTTTGGAACATGACACTGCTTGCGAGGGGTCCTCTGACAGCCCCCCTGAGGATGCCCCTCGCAAGCATACATGCAAAAGGAGGCACATAGACTCCCCCGAGTCTCTCACAGAAGACACGGATTTGGAGGAAGGGGAAGGCTCCCCAAGATCACCCCCTTTGGAGACATCATGGAAATGCTTCGCATAAGGGGGGGGGGGTGGTCTGCCCCCAAGTCTTCCTCGGACGAGTCCGTGTTCTTGGAGGCATTTGAAGCGGGCCCGTCTACCTCTTGGGTGTCCCCTCCTGCCGACCCCCTGGTGGACCTAATTACCACCAGGGCGTGGAAGGATCCGGACACTGTGGAGCCAATCCCCAAAAGGCCAGACCGTATCCTTAGCCCCCCGGCTGACCGTGCCTACTGGAGCAAGGGGCCTCCGGTAGATGCCATGTTGATGGCGGCAGCCACCAAGAGGGAACTTGCTCAAGAGAGTCCCTCAGTCCATCCCCCGAGCAAGGAGTCTCGGATGATGGACCGCTTGGGGAAGCAAATCTTTAGTTCAGCGACCTTTTCAGTGAGGGTGCTGAACTACTTGGCACATGTGATTAGGATGCAGAGCGATCTTATCAAGGAATACGCTGCATCCCCCCCAGAGTCCATGTCGGAGGAGGACAAACTGTTGCACTCCACCCGTATGGCCACTGTCAGGTCCGTGACTAATACCTCTATGCGGTTACTGTCCCATGCTACGGAGGGAGCCGCTAGAGCCGCAGGGACAGGCCTAGTTACTAGACGTCAGGCCTGGCTCCGCCATTGCGATTTCACGGAGCCCTTCAAGGCGTCATTCGCGAACGCTCCCTTCAATGGTTCTGCCCTCTTTGGCAAAACGGTTAGTGATACTTTGACCCAGAGCGAGAATGACGGGAAGACGCTGTCTGCCGTCAGAATCCGCTTCTCTGTGCCCCAGAGGCCCTATTCTAGGAACCAAAAGGGCCAGAAGAAGATGTGGTTCCGGAAGTCGCAGCAGTCCCAACCTGCTCCGGACAACCAGTCCTTCCGTGGCAGAGGAGGACAGGGAGGAAGCCGCACCAGGGGCAGAGGGGCTCCCAGAAACTTCGGGTCCAGAGAATCTTTCTCTGAACGGCCCGCGCAGCAGCCCTGAAGGGCTGCCCGGCTGCTCCACTCTGGAGGCAGTCGGGGGACGTTTTTCGGAGCACCTAGCGGCATGGGAGTCCATAACATCAGACCGCTGGGTCCTCCGCATCATATCCAGAGGATACCGCATTCCATTTCATCACATCCCAAAATTGAAGTCCCTTCCCGACGTTCCACCCGGTCAGTGGGAGGCCGCTTTAGCAGAAATTGGCCATCTGCTGAAGAAAAGAGCCATCCAGCCTGTCCCCCCAGACCAGATCGGATCAGGGTTCTACTCCAGGTTCTTTTTAGTGCCAAAAAAGACAGGGGATCTAAGACCAATATTAGACCTTTCACTCTTGAACCTGGCAGTTCCCAAGGAGAAGTTCCAAATGGTTACCTTGCAGTCCATTCTCCCCCTTCTGGGAGAAAATCACTGGATGTGCTCTATAGACCTCAAGGATGCGTACTACCACATTCTAATGGACAGACGCTCCAGGAGGTTTCTTCGCTTCCGGCTGGGAGCCAGTCACTACCAATTCAGGGTCCTTCCCTTTGGTCTCACCACAGCCCCCAGGGTGTTCACCAAAGTATTAGCAGTGGTAGTGGCCCACCTGAGGCTTCAGGGGGTACAGGTCTTCCCTTACTTGGACGACTGACTCCTCACCGCCCCAACAAGGCATCTACTGTTATTGGCGCGAGATTCCTTTCTCCATCAAGCTCCCCGTCTGGGCATCACAATAAATGCAGAAAAGTCCAACCTAGCCCCTACGCAGTTCATAGATTTTATAGGTGCCAGGTTTGACACGAGACAGTTAAGAGCCTTCCTCACTGCGGACAGAATTCAGAATCTGCAGCTCCAGGTGCGGGCCATCCTCCACTCCAGCTCAGTTCCGGCAGAGTTGGTCCTGAGGGCTCTAGGGTCCATGGCAGCAGCGATAGCTCTTCTTCCTCTCGCCAGGTTCAATATGCGGGTCCTTCAATGGACACTCCTAGTTCAGTGGTCTTATCTTGCTCTTCCTATGCATCATCCCATTGCGATCAGCAAGGCTTGCAAAAGCGGTCTCTCCTGTGGTGGCTCCACTCACAAGATCTCCACGGAGGCCGCCCCTTTTGTGCTTCTCCCCCTCTCGCCACGGTGACCACGGACGCCTCCCGCCTCGGGGGGGGGGGGGGCATTTTGCTGGCCGGACGGTCCAAGGCACGTGGAACGATTCAGAGACCTTACTGCATATCAATGTTCTAGAGATGAGAGCAGTGCTCTTAGCGTTGCAAGCATTACAGGCCTTTCTTCCCTTGGGAACTATTGCAATTCAGTCGGGCAACATGTCTGTCGTCTGGTACATCAACAAACAGGGGGGAACCAGGTCTTACCCTCTTTGTCGAGAAGCCATGAGAGTGTGGGAATGGGCAATCTCCACCAACCGCTTTCTCATTGCAACGCATATTCCGGGTCGGTCCAACATCCTTGCGGACAAACTCAGTCGCACCATTCTCTCCCCTTACGAGTGGTCTCTCAATGCTCAGGTAGCGAAACGCATCTTCGCACGGTGGGGAACTCCTTGTTGCGATCTTTTTGCGTCTCCCTCAAACACCAAGTGCGACAGTTTTTTCGCTCTAATCCCTCCTTCCGGAGATACCCCAAGAGATGCTCTGGTGCATGCTTGGCCCCCCGGTCTTCTTTATGCTTACCCCCCTTTGCCTCTGATGCTCCAAGTTCTTCAGAAAGCCTCTCGGTTGGGGTGCAGAATGATTCTCATTGCCCCATTCTGGCCTCGACAGATCTGGTTCCCTTTCCTAAGGTCTCACTCAGTGAATCCTAGATCCCCTTCCGGATCTGATATCTCACCCGTCCCATCTATCAACCCCAAATCTGGACAACCTGAAGCTAACTGCTTGGCTGCTCCAGTTCCACTCCTAATCAGGACTCCCGGTATTTCGTCTCCAGTTAAGGCCATCCTGATAGCGGCTCATAAACCATCTACCAGGAAAGTTTACCGCAGCAAGTGGAAACGGTTCTCCATTTGGGCGGAGCAGCAAGGTCTAGACCCCTTCACAGTTCCCCTTCCTCTGATGCTTGACTTCCTAACCACTCTTTTTAATGATGGTGCCAGCAGTTCCACGGTCAAAGTGCAACTTGCTGCAATTTCTCACTATCATATTGGTCAAGACTCCAGTCCACTGATGTCTGCCAAATTGTGTAAGATCTTCCTAAAAGGTACTTTTCTCCTCAGAACCCCTGTAAAGCAAGTGGTTCCTCCTTGGGACCTTTCATTGGTTCTTCAGGCCTTGACCGCTCCCCCCTTCGAACCTGCGGCTACGGTAGATCTGAAATTTTTATCTTTCAAGACGGCCTTTTTAGTAGCCATTACCTCGGCCAAGAGAGTTTCAGAACTTCAAGCCTTATCCATCAAGCCTCCTTACTTGGTCTTTCATCCGGACCGTGTATACCTCAGGACCAACCCGTCCTTTCTTCCTAAGGTAGCTTCTGAAGCAAATATTAATCAATCCATTAACCTCCCTGTTTTCTTTCCTAAATATCAAAACAAAGGTGAATACAAGCTACATTCCTTAGATGTTCACAGGCAACTTAGATTTTATCTGAACAGGACAGCTGGTCATAGGCAATCCGACCAGTTGTTTATTTCCTTTGCTAAATTCAATTTGGGTAAACCAATTTCCAAAGTCTCCTTATCACGCTGGATTTCGCAGTGCATCTTATTGGCTTACCAAGCTTCTGGAAGGCCCGCACCGGAGGGAGTACATGCCCATTCAACCCGGTCAGTTTCTACTTCAGCGGCCTTTAAAGCTAGGATTCCTCTGGATGATATTTGTTCAGCAGCCACTTGGGCTTCATCTCATACCTTTATTTCCCACTACAAGTTGGATATTACATCTAGAGGTAGAGCATTCTTTGGCTCTGCGGTGCTCCGGAATATCCTTCCATGATGGCCGCCCAAGATTCAGGTAGCTGGGGACTCTGTCCCACAGGTTGCAGACAAATGAATCTCCTACTTCAGATTTAGAAGTTATGTACTCACCATAACGTTCCATCTGAGTAGGTGTATTCATTTGTCTGCAACCATCCCGCCCTCCTATCCCCCTGGCCTTGTCAGTTTCCTGCATATTATGTGTTACCCTTTCTAGGGTATTTTTATTGATGGCAAACTCGATCTGAAGTCATGTAGGGAGAGCAGGGCATTATGGGTGAGGGGAGGAGCTGAGAGCTCAGATCCATAGCTGGAAAACCATGCCGGTTCGGATCCGATATCGGATCCATAACCCACAGGTTGCAGACAAATGAATACACCTACTCAGATGGAACGTTATGGTGAGTACATAACTTCTAAATTTCTTGGCATTAAGCTTGAGCCCATGGCTCTGGCACCAGGCATCTGTTTCTGTAAGGCCCTTTTGTAGAATATCCACATCATTTGGGGATTCAATAATGGCTCCCAGTTTGCAGTCATCTGCAAACTTTGTTAGCCAGAGTCCCTTAGTGTTGGCCTGTACTTCAGAGAAGTAGATGCCAAACAAGAGTGGTCCCAGGAATGAATCCTGAGGTACTCCACTTGTCTGGAGCTGGATTTGGAGTCGGCTAATTTTACTGTCTGGGTTCTGTCAGTAAGCCAGTTAGCAACCCATCGAGTGACGTAGGGATTTATGCCCAGCTTAGTAAGTTTATGATTCCAGAGTGTGAGATGGTGTCAAAGGCCTTGGTGAGGTCCATATAGGCTGTGTGGACTGCCTTACCCTCGTCCACATCTCTGGAGACTGATTTGAAGAAGTCAGTCAGATTCAGGAGACAAGATTGGCCCTTCACAAACCCAAACTGGGTGGGGTCTAGTGTTTGAAGGTTGCCAATGTCTTTGTTTATAAGATCCATGATAATGCGTTCCATGCCCTTGCAAATCAGGCTTGTCAGACTAATGGGACGGTAGTTCCCGGGATCCAAGGTGGATCCTCCCTTGTGGAGCGGGATAACTGTAGCTGTGCGCCACTCAGTAGGCACGAAGCCTGAGGTGAGGCTATGATTAAACATCACACTTAGGTGAGGTGCCAGTTCATTTTGTAATTCATGTAGTACACAGCCTGGGATGTCATCTGGTCCCATGGATGCTGTATTCTTAGCTTTGGAGAGTGCGGTTTCTACCTGTGTGGCTGTGATTATCGGAATTTGGCAGTCTTTTGGTATTGAGATGGGCCCTTTAGGGGGTGAGAGTGGGGTGAAGTTGGCACTAAATCGATCTGCCAGGATATTGGCAATATCCTTGGGATCAGTATATTTAAGGCCATTCTGTTGTAACTCGGAGCAGATCTGAGCATTGCCATTTAGATTCTTGACATAACTATAGAATGCCTTGTGGTTGTCTCTGGAATCTTTGGCAATTTTATTTTCGTAACTAGCTTTTGGGGATTTTATGAGGGATCTCCGCTTCTTACTGAGGCTGGTGAGGGAGTTTTTTTGCATCCTGGGATTTTTCTCTTTTTTGCAACAGTTTCTTCCTTCTGTTGTATAGTTTGTTTATAGCAGGGGACCACCAGATTGGCTTCCTTTTTTTGGAGAAGAGCATCTTGGTTCTATTTGGGATGGCATGATTCATGCACGAGTGGATGTGCTCGTACAGTGCCTTAGTGTAGGATTCTGCAGTCGAACTTCCAGATCCCGTCTGCGTGGGTGTTGTGAAGTTTGTCACTTCTGACTTCAGTAGCATGAAGTTGGCTTTGGAGACATTTTTTAAGGAGGTTTCCTTACTGGGGAGTAGGGGTGGGATGTGGATGTCAATGGTGATTTGCTTATGGTCAGACCTGACCAATGAGGGGGTGACCACTGGTGTGGAGCATCTATCTCCCATGTTGGTAATGACCAGGTCTAGGATATTGGAGCCCCTGGTGGGACAATGGATTAGTTGATCCAGGGTGTTGGAATTTATGAATTCCAAGAACCGTTGGGAAAAGGAGTTGGTACCTGAGTAGTTTTCCCAATTAATGGCAGGGTAGTTAAAATCACCCAGTATTAGGGTGTTTGGTTGTATCTTAATATTTTCCAGTATGTTTAGAAAGGTGTAGTGAGAATCTTGGGGCATGGATGGGGATCTGCAGCAAGCTACAATTTGGATTGCAGTCTTACCTAGTGTTAGTTGCACCTGGAGAATTTCAGATGCATTGTGTTGGGCAACTAGCCTGGAGGTGTGAATATCCTTGGTGAATATGGACACTCCTCCACCTTTAGTGTTTCGGTCCTGGTTTTGTGGCCGAATAGTGTGGTAAGAATTGTAGCCTGGTATTGCAGGGGTGCTCTCTGGAGCCTTGAACCAGGTCTCAGTTACTGCACAGATATCGATGTTCTCCATTTTTAGGAGTGCCTCGAGAGAGTGCATTTTGAGGTTTAGACTTCTAGCATTGAGTAGCATTACCTTCAGATTTTGCCTACTTCTGTTTGTTACGGTGGCTTTGGCTCGAGTGTATTCAATGTTGCAGTCCAGGTTACCCTCCCGCCATCCCCCTGTCATTCTACAGTTTATCTTTCCTTCTCTATCTTTTGCAACCTATGTGGTGTATTTGCTTGTAGATGAAGGTAAAGTTTATATGGATGCATGTATATAGATATATATATATATATATATATATATATATATATATCTATATATATATATATATATATCTATATAGAGCTACCTTTTTGGGGGCACCTGACATCGGGGGCAAGAAAACTAAAGAAAATGGCATCGGCTGCATGTTTTATACCCCTGACGACCTGACATCATGGAAGAGAAGACCGCATCTGACGCAGGACCCAAGACTTTGGAATTCAGGCCGACTGAGGGTAACCTGCCAGCAGATTACCCAAATGTAATGACTGCAACAGTGAATACACTCGAACATCTACATTTATGGTAAGTGTACACAACTGTACTTTTCCTCTGATGACCAGGATTTACACTTGTCTACCTATGAGGATTCTGATGCTGAGGACTCTATTCCCTCTGCTTCCTCCGCAGAGGATTTCTCTTTTGGTGAAACCTTGCATACTGTCAGGGAGCATTTTCATTGGGAAAGTCAGGATTTCTCTGATTCTAAAAAGAGGCTTAGGGATTTCTTACTCCTTCCCCAGCACAGGCCTTTAGCCATACCTCCTGTACTAGACGTTGTTGATGCCTTTTCAGATTTTAGCTTGGCCCCTGACTCTCTACCTCCTGCTCCCAAAAAACCTGATAGATATTACTGGGTCCCCGACTCTCACAAGGTCCTTTTTAAAAATCCTACTGCGGATCCTGAGACCATTTCACGGGGACCCAAGAGCATTAAAGCTACTACTGCTAAAAATCCTATCCCCTCTGATAGAGACTCCAGGGTGCTGGATAGATGGGGTAAGAAGGTATACACTTCTGCAACTTTGGCCATTAGGGCCTTAAACTGTCAGTTTCATAAGTTAAAGTATCAGCAGCATATCATTGGATTGCTTAAACAGAAAATGATGTTGATTCCTGATTGTGCTGAAAATAAGGATTTACAGGATTTTACTGCATTCAGCTGAGCAAGTTGGAAAACATACTTTACAATGTGGTTTTGATTCACTAGAGGCATCTTGCAGGGCTGCTGTAACTGGGTCTGTACTTAGAAGGCATGCTTGGCTTAAGGAGCAATCCTTGCCAGATCATGTTAAAGCAAAATTACTAGATGCTCCCTTAAACCAGGACCACTTGTTTGGCAACAAGGCTGAAGAAGTTCTTAAAAAGATGGAGGAAAAAGCTAAATCTATGCAAACTGTTAAAGACTTTTTGCAAGTACAACCTCCAAGATTTAGTAGGCATTGGCCTTCCAAAAATTGGTCCTTTCCTGCCTCTTCCAGACCTTCTCAGTCCAAACCAAGATCCATCAGAGCTCCCAGGCTTCAGTCCCAGGGTACGCACAGGACTAAGCAGGTGGGGGCCTCCACTTCCAAATCTGGGAGTAATAAAGCTCCCCCCCCCCCCCATGGTAAACTGTCTCAGTGACTTCTTTTTAAAACTTCCAAGCACTTCTCAACTGACTGCTCCTTTGGGGATAAAGATTGCTCTTCATGCAAAGAAATGGGAACTCATTACCCAGGACAAATGGGTTTTAAATATAGTGTCCCAGAGATACAGATTTCACTTCCACATGTTACCAACCCCAAGCGGGTGGCCAGATCTACCCCCAAATCAGCGGGCAGAAGCCCAAAGCAAGTACTTTCTCTCAAGCATGGGGGCTATTCACTTGGTACCAGAAGAGGAAAAGGGACAAGGTTTCTACTCGAGACTTTTCCTAGTACCCAGAAAAGACAATTCATGGTGTCCTATCCCAGACCTGTCTACTCTAAGCACCTTTTTGGTGATTCCAGAATTCAAGATGCTGACTCTTCACCAGTTGCTCCCTATGCTAGGCAAAGATGCCTGGTTGGCAACACTAGATTTAAAGGAAGCATACCTGCACATCCCAATCAGGGAATCTTGCAGAAGATACCTATGCTTCAAAGCAGGCTACACGCACCATCAGTTCTCTCCACTGCTCTTTGGCTTATCTACTGCGCCCAGGGTATTCACAAAGTGCCTAGCTCCAGTCATTGCATTTTGCAGGCAAAGAAATATTCAAAAATACCTATACCTGGACGATTGTCTAATTCAGGCAGAAAGCCAGGACATACTTTTGAATCATCTGGCCTTTGTACAAAGGGTGCTAACTTGTCTGGGGTACACCATAAACGAAAATAAATCACACCTGGTACCTTGTCAATAAATTATATTCCTGGGAGCAAGCTTGAATACAACTTCCCAGATTAATTTGTTTCTCTGGCGTGAGGAAAGCCATTTGACAACCTGCTTCAAACAAGTGGTCACAAAAACCTTGCTATCTGCAAGGCAAATACTACAAGCCTTGGGGTTCATGGCCGCCTGCATTCTTCTAATTCCATATGCAAGACTGCATATGAGGAAACTACAATGGTATCTAAAAAGCCTATGGTGTCAACATTCTCGGGCTCTAGAAGCAATGATTCCTATCATACCTTGCCTACTCCTAGAGTTCCTTTGCTGGGCAGAGGCCTTCCTCCAAAACAAGGGACTACCATTCACACTAACCCCTACCACCCAAACCTTAACAACAGACTGAGTATACATGGGGGGCTCACCTGGCAGGGAAGTGCATTCAGGGCAAATGGAACCCAAGTCAAATGCACCTGCATATATCAATCAAAAAGAAATTTTAGCTGTACAGAATGCTCCGACAGACTTCAAGGGACCACATTCTTCCAGGACAATTAATTGTAAAGATGGACAACACCACTGTTATGTGGTATATAAACAAGCAGGGGGGTACACATTCTTACCCCCTCTGCAGACTAGCCATGACATTATGGAACACAGCCCTGAGCTACCAAGTGCATCTACAAGCTCAGTTCCTGCCAGGAAAACTAAATACACTGGCAGACGAACTAATCAGAAACCTCATGGACCCACACGAGTGGAAACTGGAAATGAGGATTCTCAACTTGTTGACAAGCAAATGGAGGAGCCCAGATATAGACCTGTTTGCCTCCCCCCAGAACTATCAATTGGTCAAATTTTGCAAAGCTTGGAAAGTGGATGCTCTGTCCTTCAGCTGGAAAAACCTAACAGTTTATGCCTTTCCTCCTCTGCCTCTGCTCTCCAAAGTACTACTAAATATCAAACAAGACAAACCAAGGACAATTTTGATTGCACCAGACTGGCCACTCCAACACTGGTGTACCCCTTCTTGCGCAGTGTGTCACTGTTGGCCCCATGGCACCTGCTTCAGACTCCTACCCTATTGTCTCAGCAGGAGAACCAGATTCTGCACCCTCCGCTTCAAACACTGAACCTTGCAGCCTGGCTAATTATCTAATCTCTCCGTTACTATCCCTCCGTAAACCAGTGATGGATATCATTTTAGAGGCAAAGAGGCCTAGTACTAGAAAATCTTATGCTGAAAAATGGAAAAGATTCTGTGCCTGGAACCATTCTCAAGGGATGAGCACAGCAGTGGCCAATTTACCTCAGATTTTACAATACTTAACTGAGATGCTTCACAAGGGCCTGTCTTTCTCCTCCATCAAAATTCACGCCTCAGCCATTTCAGCTCATTATAACACAGAACCTTCCATCTTCTCTCATCCACTGCTTAAGCAGTTCCTCAGAGGGGCCAAAAATTTATGACCACCCAGGAGAGCTCCAACTCCAGCCTGGGATCTTAACTTCGTATTGGAGAAACTCACTCTTCTTCCTTTCGAACCAGCTGCTACTGCAGACTTAAAATTCCTTTCTTGGAAAACAGCTTTCCTTTTAGCAATCACTTCAGCAAGAAGCATATCTGAATTACAGGCCCTTATGGCAGTGGAGCCTTTCCTCATTTTTCATGCAGACAGGGTGTCCCTCAGGACCAATCCCTCCTTCATGCTCAAGGTGGTATCCAGTGTGGCCCTTAATCAGTCCATTCATTTGCCAACCTTCTTTCCTAATCCACAGAACAAAGGGGAATGGATACTGCACTCCTTAAATGTGCACAGACAACTTAGATTCTGCTTGGACAGGACTAAACTTCAAAGGGAATCTGAACAACTGCAGGTGGCATTTGCTGCAGGGGCGGAGGGGAAGGCTATTCCAAAGCAAACCATTTCTAAATGGATAGGCCATTGCATTCATTTCTGCTATAAGCAGCATGGAAAGCCTATCCCACAGGGGATCAGACCCCACTAAACCAGGGCTGCATCTTACCTCTACAGCCCTTCTCAGAGGCGACCCTACCAGGGACATCCTAGAGGCTGTTACCTGGAGTTCTGTACATACTTTCACCAAACATTACTATCTGCCAGTTTTCTCTAAATCCAGAGTTGGCTTTGCCACTTCAGTCTTGCAGGGCCTTATAGCTGGTCCTAATGCTATCTAAATTCCTCCTCCCATCCTTAGCTTTGGGAATCTACCCAAATGTGATGACTGTAACAGTGAAACACGAAGAACATAGTACAGTTGTGTACACTTGCCATAAATGTAGATGTTCGAGTGTATTCACTGTTGCAGTCCTGGTTACCCTCCCTCCAGCCCCCTTACTTCTTTTGGCTATACCTCTACCCTCCTTTACTATGCTCAAAAGCTTTTTGGTGTATTTGCTTTTTTGTTGGAGGTATAACCTTGTATATTTATAGATTTAATTGCTTCCCATTAGGGGGGGCACCTGACATCTGAGGCAACAAAAACTGATGTAATGGCGTCGGCTGCATGTTTTTATACCCCTGATGACCTGACGTCATGGAAGAAGGGACAGCAACTAACGTAGGACCCAAGACTTTGTTAATCAGGTTGACTGAGGGCTACTGCCTGACCATTGTTGGATGCTCCTTTGCAACTGAACCATCTCTTTGGTAATGAGGCTGAAGAAGTGTTAAAGATGAAAGATAAAGCTACATTTATGAAACTGTGAAAGATTTCTTACAAGTGCAACCTCCAAGATTTAGTAGGCACTGGCCTACTAAGAATTCGTCCTTTCCAGTTCCCTCGAGAGCCGCTCAAGTCAAATCAGGAAATTCCAAAGGCTCCAGGTTTCAGTCACAAGGAACATTTAGAACAAAACAATGGGGTGCCTCCACCTCCAAATCTGTAAACAACAAGGCACCTCCCAATGGTAAACAGTCTCAATGACTTCCCTCTACAATCACCAAGCACTTACCTTTTAGCCACCACTTGGGGGGGAAAACTGGCATTTCATGCACAAAACTAGCAACTTATTACCCAGGACAAATGGGTTTTAAATATAGTATCCCAGGGATACAGATTTCATTTCCACACGTTGCCAATCCCAAACGGATGGCCAGGTCTGCCCTCAAATCAGTGGGCAGAGGCCCAGAAACAAGTTCTGTCCCTCATGAACATGGGGGCTATTCATCCAGTACCAGAAGAGGAAAAGGGACAAGGTTTCTATTCAAGACTTTTCCTGGTACCCAGAAAAGACAAATCATGGCGTCCAGTTCTGGACTTATCCACTCTAAACACATTTCTGGACATTCCAAAATTTAAGATGCTGACTCTTCAACAGTTACTACCTATGCTAGGCAAAGATGCCTGGTTGGTAACTCTAGACTTAAGAGGCTTACCTTCATATCCCAATCAGGGAATCTTGCAGAAGATACCTCTACTTCAAAGCAGGCTACTTGCATTACCAGTTCTCTGCACTGCCCTTTAGCTTATCTACTGTGCCCAGGGTCTTCACAAAGTGCCTGGCACCAGTAATTGCATTTTGCAGGCAAAAAATATTCAAATATACCCATACCTGGACGATTGTCTAATTCAGGCAGAAAACAAGGACATTCTTCTAAAGCATCTGATGTTTGTAAAAAGGGTTCTAACTTGTCTAGAGTACACCATAAACGAAAAGAAATCACAACTGGTACCCTCTCAAAAAAATTACATTCCTGGGTGCAAGCTTGAATACAACTGCCCAGATGACTTACCTTACGCCAGAAAAGCAAATTCAATTGGTGACATACTTCAAACAAGTGGCCACAAAAACCCTGCTTATCTGCAAGACAAATTCTGCAAGCCTTGGGGTTCGTGGCCTCCTGCATTCTTTTAATTCCATATGCAAGACTGCATATGAGGAAACTTCACTGGTACTTAAGTTTATGGAGTCAACATTGTCATAGCCTGGAAACAATGATTCCTATTGTACCTTGCCTGCAACTAGAGTTCCTATGGTGGGCAGAGGCCTGCCACCAAAACAAGGGACTGCCATTCACTCCACCCCCTGCCGCCCAAACCCTAACTACAGACGCATCAGACTATGCTTGGGGGGCTCATCTGGCAGGAAAGTGCATGGAGCCCAATTCAAATGCACCTACATATCAATCAGAAAGAGATGCTAGCTGTACAGAATGCACTGACGGCCTTCAAGGAATACCTTCATCGAGGACAACTAATGATAAAGACAGACAACACCACAGTTATGTGGTACATATACAAGCAGGGGGGTACACATTCCTACCCCCTTTGCAAACTAGCCATGGCATTGTGGAACACGGCCTTGACCTATCAAATACAACTACAAGCTCAATTCCTGCCAGGAAAGCTAAATACTCTGGCAGACGAACTAATCAGAAATCTTATGGACCCAAACGAATGGAAACTGGAACCACAAGTTTTCAACATGTTGACACGCAAATGGGGAAGCCCACTGGGCTCAGCCCAGACATAGATCTTTTTGCCTCACCCCGGAACTATCAGTTGGACAAATTCTGCACAAGAATTCATCACAAAAAGCTTGGAAGGTGGAAGTTCTATCATTCAGCTGGAAAAACCCATCAGTCCATGCTTTTCCCCCTCTGCCTCTGCTCTCCAAAGTTCTACTAAAAGTCAGACAAGACAAACTAAAAATTATTCTGATTGCTCTAGACTGGCCTCGCCACACTGGTACCCACTCCTTCGCAATGTGTCACACCTTCCTCCCTTGGCCACCTGCCTCAGACACCTTACCTACTGTCTCAGCAGAACTACCAAATTCTGCACACTCAGTTCCAAACTTTGAATCTTGCAGTGTGGCTAATCAACTAATTTCACCCTTGGCATCTCTCAGCAAACTGTGATGGATGTCATTTTGGAGGCTAGAAGGCCTAGTTCTAGAAAATCTTATGCTGACAAATGGAAAAGAGTCTTGTGCCTGGAACCAAGCACAAGGAATAAGCACAGCAATGCCCAGTATTCCTCAGATTCTGCAATACATAACTGAGATGCTTCACAAGGGCCTATCTTTTTTCTTCCATAAAAATCCATGCCTCTGCCATTTCAGCTCATTACAACACAGAACCTCCCCTCTTCTCTCATCCTGTGCTAAAGCAGTATCTCAGAGGGGCCAAAAATTTAAGACCTCCCAGAAGAGCACCAACTCCTGCATGGGACCTCTGTTTTGTTTTGGAAAAACTCACTCTCCCTCCATTTGAGCCAGCTGCTACTGCAGACCTAAAATTTCTCTCCTGGAAAACAGCTTTCCTTTTAGCAGTCACTTCAGCTAGAAGGATTTCAGAATTACAGGCTCTTATGGCAGTGAAGCCTTTAATTATTTTTCATCCAGACAGGGTGGCTCTCAGGGCCAATCCTTCTTTCATGCCTAAGATGATATCCAGAGTGGCTCTTAATCAGACCATTCATCTGCCAACTTTCTTTCCCAATCCAGAGAACAAGGGTGAGCGGATTCTGCATTCATTGGATGTACACAGACAACTTAGATTCTACTTAAACAGGACAAAATCTCTAAGAAAATCAGAACAACTGTCGGTTGCATTTGCTGCAGGGGCGGATGGAAAGGCTATTTCAAAGCAGACTATTTCCAAATGGATAAGCCATTCTATTCATTTCTGCTATAAGCACCATGGTAAACCCATCCTCAAGGGGATCAGATCTCATTCCACCAAGGCTGCATCTACCTCTGCAGCCTTTCTCAGAGGGGTTCTTACCAGAGACATTCTAGAAGCTGCTACCTGGAGCTCAGTTCATACGTTCACCAAACATTGCCATTTACCTTTCTTCAGTAAATCCAGAGCTGGCTTTGCCACTGCTGTCCTGCAGGGCCTTATAGCTGTTCCTAATGCTGTATAAATCCATCCTGCCAACCATAGCTTTGGGAATCTACCCAAATGTATTGACTGCAACAGTGAAACATGAAGAACATAGTACAGTTGTGTACACTTACCATAAATGTAGATGTTCGAGTGTATTCACTGTTGCATTCCTGGTTACCAACCCTCCAGCCCCATTTTTCTCTTACTATACCTCTCCTTTCTTTTACTATGCTTAAAAGCCTTTTTGGTGTATTTGCTTTTGTTTGGAGGTATATTTTTTGTTTTTTAAATTTTATATATATATATATCTCCCCATTTGAGGGACACGTAATGGCGTCGGCTGCATGTTTTATACCCCTGACGACCTGACATCATGGACGAAGGGCAGCAACCGACGCAGGACCCAAGACTTTGTTAATCAGGCCGACTGAGGGCAACCTGCCAGCAGATTACCCTAATGTAATGACTGCAACAGTGAATAAACTCGAACATCTACATTTATAGTAAGTGTACACAACTGTACTGTCTTGTTGCAGAATAAGATGCGACTTTATGAGCAGGACAATGGAAGTATTTGCATTCCCTGATAAAATTATAAGGTTGATTACGTCTATGCTCATTTGTCTTCTACTTCCTCTTTACCATGCCACCTCCTACACTAACTCCCATCCACATCCACCACCTCTATTCCCCCACCCCTCCCTCTCTGCCCATTTCCACAACATCTCAGCCTCCTTAATTCCCTCCCACCCTATCCTTCTCTTAAAAGTAAAACTTTTCCCAAGCACCACTAAATACCGCAAACCCAAATCTACTCTCTACCAGCCATCTTTATCTAAACATAAACCTTACAAACACATTGCCCTTCTCATACACCATTGCTTAGCTTGTGACATTCACCCGAATCCAGGACCAAACTGCTCTCCTACAAACCACCCTTACAGCCACAACAAGTCCTCCAATAAATACCTCAAATTCCTCACCATTAATGCCCAAAGCATAACTAACAAATTAACCCACTTCCACGCCTGGCTCAATCACTACTCACCTGACATTGTAGCCATCTCCGAAACCTGGCTAAAACCCCACATAAGCTACTCTGAATTCCTTCCCCCTGGATTTCTAGCTCTCCGTTCTGACCACCAAAATCGCAGAGGTGGTGGTGTAGCGCTAATCTACTCCTGCCACTTGTCCAGCACTCCATATCCAAATCCCATTCCTTCTTTCAATAATGCTGAACTTGTAATTGGACTGCTAAAACTGAACAACCATAAGAGCATCTGTATCCTATCACTCTATATTCCTCCTAGTAATAACACTAACATCCTGGAAGATGTCCTCTCCTGGACCTCCTCCAACATTAAGCTAGAAACCTACATCATGGGGGAGACGTAAATATAGACTGGAACAAAATTATTCACCATAATCCCTCCATATCAGTCAAACTTTACTCAACTTACAAACTCTGTTTCGAGACCAAACAAAAAAAAAAAAAAACCCAGGCTCCATACTAGACTGGATGCTCGTATCCCATCCTAACAAAGTCTTAGAATCTGGTGTCATTCCTGACCCATTAGGAGACCACCTCCCTACCTTCATCCATCAGGCTACTCCCATTTCTACACACTCCCATCATTTTATTCAAACCTGTAACCTCTCTAATTTCAACCCTACTACTTTCTCTGATTTCTTTAAGCTAACTAATTGGAACCCCTTAAAAACTCTTTCTTTAGATGCTGCCGTTGATTACTTCAACTCTACATTCCTAACTATCCTTAACTCACTTGCACCTATAAGAACAAAAAGAGTTAAAACAAAAACCACCCCATGGCTCACAAAGGACACCAAAAAAATTATGCTACAAAGAGATAAAACCTGGAAAGCTTACCTCCACCTTAACCAGCCAGAAGTCTTACTTAAATATAAACAACTGAGAAACCAAGCCAAAAAACTAGTAGTTAAAGACAAAAAGTCATACTACTACAAACTACAAGCAAATCACACAAAAAAACCCAAACAGTTCTGGAACTCCATAAACTCCCTCCTAAAACCTGGTACTAAAAACAACCTTTGTCCTGACACTAGCAAATCTGACCTTGAAATCGCCACAATGTTTAATACCTCCTTTACCTCTTCTATTGCTGAACTAACCAAGACTTTTACCAATAATAACCCTCCACCACCTACTGCTCAAACCTCCCCCCCCCCCATTTTTGAACTTAAACCAATCTCCACCAACCTAATAAAAGATCTCCTAGCTAAATTAAAACCATGCTCCAATGCCCCCGACAATATTTCTTCCTCCTTCCTAAAAATAGCCTCTGACAGTATTGCTCACCCTATCAGCATACTAATCAATAGATCATTACTTGAATCCTATGTTCCCAAACTATGGTGTTCTGCTTTTACTCTTCCACTCCACAAGGGTGGCAAAAATTGTAACACCTCCAATTTCTGTCCCATAGCCATCCTCTCCCCTATCTCCAAAATTCTGGAAAAATGTATCCACCTGCAACTCTTATCATTCCTTACCAAGCACCAACTACTCTCCCCTACCCAACATGGCTTCCGTCCAGGACACAGTACCAACTCTGCCCTAATCTCCTTCTTACATTACGACTGCGGTAACATAGTATCCTCTGTTCTGCTAGACTTATCTAAAGCCTTTGATACGATCTCCCATAGTCACCTACTAAACCATCTGTCTAACCTCAACATCTCCCATAAAACTCTTTCCTGGTTCTCCAGCTACCTTTCTGATAGATCCCAAGCCGTGAAGTGGGGCCAGGCCACCTCCACTTTCCTTCCAACCCCTACTGGAGTACCCCAAGGTTCAATTCTTGGCCCTTTATTTAATATCTTTATTAACAACTTCCACAAAGCCGTACCTAATACCAAAATTGTGCAATCCGCTGATGATTCCACTTTAATCTGCTATGCCTCTAACATAAAAGATCGCCAATTTCTAACTCAAACTGCTTTCTTTACCACCGAAAATTGGATGCTACAAAAACCACCTCTCACTAAATGCCAACAAAACTAAGATCCTTCTATTCTCTCCCTCAAAATCCTTCCCTATTGACAAAAACTTATTCCAAATCACCAGCCATAACAACTCCATTATTGAAGTCGTACCAAACTTCTTGGTGTAACCATTGATGAACACCTTAAATTTAACAATCACATCCAGCAAAATATCAAGAAAACCCACATAAAACTTGGCCTACTTTATAGAAACCATCACTTCCTCTCTCCTTCCTCTAGACTAACTCTCACCACAACCTATCTAGTTCCCTCTCTCCTGTGTAGAGCTCCTCTCCTCACTAATCTATCTTCCACACTCACCTCCAAATTGGAAGTATGTTGCAATAAAATAGCCAGATTCGCCACAAATGCCAAATCCTCCACTCATCACTGCACCTCCCTACACTCACTAAACTGGCTTGAACTCCCCAATCTACTACTCCTTCACCAAATCACCACTGCCCACAAACTGTTCTTCCAACCTAACTGCCCTGCACTTTCCAATATTCTGCAACCTTACAACCCCCTCAGACCCCTTAGCTCTACCCACCAAAACTTGATCACCATCCATAAACCCAAGCGCCCTGCTGGCCAGCTTCTGCTATCTTATTCACTAGCTAAAAAATGGAATGCTCTGCCCCCCCACACTGAGGACCTGTGAAAACCTTAAAAATTTCAAAACTCAACTTCATTCCTATCTCTATCTAAACAAGAAATGTAATTGTACTCTCGCCCCCATTCCTCTCAATCTCTCCTCTCCCTTTTCTCCTTACTAACCTTTGTACCTTCCTAACTTCACTTTAATTTGTTAATGTAACCAGTCAGCAAAATCTAGCCATGATACTATATGCCTGTTTACACCTGAATCTATACTGTTTATTTGTTTTCTCACTCCTGTAAATGCCTCCTGTTGCTTGCATTACTAACTTCATTTGTAATTAAGCATGTTATCAAACTTTAATGCGGATCTCTGTTGCCCGAGCCCCCTCTAAATGTATTCATGTACTTAAACTTTGTATTGTGTAGCTTTTTCTCCCCGAGCCTCCACTGAAAGTAGGCTCACTTAGCCCAATGTACTGAATTGTAAATATTTTTTTGCTATTTTCGAATGCTACCTGTTTTGTAATCCTTAATTTCTTTATTAATTAATCTTGAAATTCGGTTTTGTGGAGCTTTTCTCCCCGGGCCTCCACTGAAAACGGGCTCCCCAGGCCCAGTGGACCTCCCCGGTCATCAAACTGGAATGAATAAATAAATAAATAAATATTCGAGGAATCGGAGGTGAAAATTGAAGTGGGGTGGGTTCCTCGTTGATAATTTCTGTTTGAGCAGAGAAATAAGCAGGGGTGTCCTCTTTCCCCTTTATCTGCATTATGTTTAGAACCATTGGCAAAGAAAATAATGGACTCGGAAATTCAGATATATAATTTGTATGGTAGTCAGCAAAAGCTGGTTATATTTGTAAATATTATATACCTGATAAAACCAAAAAAGGACATTACAGTCTTGTGGAACATTTTGAGAGTTTCAGATCTTTTCAGGGTACAAAATTAATGAAGCTAAAACAACGGCAGTAGTGGAAAATTATGTACCCACACATGAATTGGTTCAGCAATATCCATATTTATGGGGACATGATAAAGTGAAGTATTTAGGAGTATGGATTAAAAATTATTCCAGTGTGGCAGCTAAGGATATGTCGGAAGAGACCACACAAACGATAATAAAAACACTGAGAAAGTGGAAGCTCTGATCTGAAGTAGTTTACTTCATTTGATCTTCAACCTGTGGGTCTTCGGGACAGACACATTTTTCAGCTATGGCTCCGAGCTCCATGCTCCTCCCCTTACCCATAATGCCCCCTATCTCCCTTCTCCCCCCAGATCTTGTTTTCCACCTGAGAGTGAACAAGCATGATCTGAGCTCCAGCGTTTTTTTTTTTTTTTTTTGCCATATTTGTAAGGTTGTATTTCTCTATTTTAGCTTTTCTTTTGACTTTCTCTTCTCTTGAACTTTTCTGTCCTCCCCGGGGTTTTTCGCGAAGGGATGGTGGATGCCGCGAAGCCTCATTTCAGAAAGTGCACAAGGTGTGGCCATAAGCTTTCTGCAGCGGATGGCCACACTCTGTACATGGTCTGCTTGAGGGCTGAACATCTCTAGTCCCCCTGTCCTGTTTGCGCTGGGTTTAACCCAGGGCACTTAAGGACAGGTGGGACAAATTGATTCTTAAGGGCCTGTTGCCCTCTTCTGCTGGGAAGCAGTCCCCTCTTTCCCTGTCGGAAAATCAGCAGCTGCTGCTTTGTCTTCCTCTTTCCCGTCCTCTGGGACTCGCACTCTCGCCAAGAGATACAGGGAAGGGGATCAGGTTAAGAAGGAGCGGCCTCGCAAGCGATCCCCCGACTGCTTGTCGCAGGCCGGCCCGCCACCGATACTGAAGCCTGTATCCAGGTCTGTGACTCCTAGGCTCAGGTCGCCTAGGTCTTCACCTGAGCCTGAGGAACAACAAAGCAGGTCTTCTGCCAGGTGCCCCCCCCCCCACTGGCACTCCCGTCCGATTTTAGTGGCGTCCTCCCGCTCCACTCGGAGCCTGTCTGAAGCGGAGCTGGAAAAGATGATGCAGAGGTTTATCCGCACTTAGATACAGATGGGGGGTCTTGCCGAGGTCTTCCCCCTCTGGAGTGAGTTCTTTCCAACCGTTGTTCCGTCCTGTTACTCCTTCTCCGATTCGACCCGCGGTTTCAGAGTTATTGGCTCCGAGGGCAGTCTGAGTCAAGGGGTCGCCGCCGATAGTTCCTCTGTACCTCGACACCAGCTGGTCCCTTGAGTTTGTTGGACCCGATGGGATCATATCTGAGCTCTTTGATCCGCAGCCTCTAAGTCTGATCTGAGGGGGTGTTTTCTGCTCCGAGCATGTCAAAGAGGAGCATCCCTCTTGGCATCTCGGCTCCAGCAGGTTCGGCTCAGTCTCCCCTGTTGGGGCAAAGGGGAGCGGCTTCCACTTTTTCTTCCCAGCAGGCACATTTCCCCTCTGCATTCAACGTGGTGGAGAAGGGTTCTCGCTGGGTCGAGACCTCAGACCATCTCGTCCTCTGAATCTGTCCAGACCCCCCTGGTTCTGAGTGTGGTTCAGGCCATCTTGCCCTCTCAGGGGACAGCCTGTGCCCTTAATTCCCCAAGTAGTTCCGCCTTCAGAACAGCCCGTTTGCGAGTTCTTCCCAGACAGTCCCTCTGAGGAGGCCCCCCGCAAAGATGCACTTGAACTCTCCACCAGAGTCCCTCATGGAAGACATGGACTTGGATGAAGGTGAAGGCTCCCCAAGGTCACCCCCCTGAGGATGTCTCCTTTGGGGACCTCATGGAGCTCCTCCGCCAGAGGAGGAGGTGGTCTGCCCCAAATCCAACCCCTGACGAGTCTGTGTTTCTGGAGCATTCTACTCGGGCCCATCTACCTGTTGGGTGTCCCCTCCTGCCGATCCACTTGTGGAACTAATAACATCTAAGGCTTGGCAGGAGCCAGATACCATAGAGCCAATACATAAGTGTCCGGATAAGGTTTCGAGTCCCCCCTTGGACAAGCTTCATTGGCACAGGGGGTTCCCTGTAGATGCTGTGATGGTGGCGGCGGCCACCAAGAGCGAGCTCCACGGTCCACCCTCCTGACCGAGAGTCAAGAGAGATGGATCGCTTTGGGAAGCGAGTTTATGCTTCAGCAACCTTCTCTGTGAGGGAGCTGAACTATGTGGGGCATGTCATCCAACTCCAGAGAGAGCTTGTCAAGGAAATCATGGTGTCATCCCCAGGGTCGATGTCTGCATAGCACAGGAAGACGTTCAATGCATGAATGGCCACCCTAAAAGCAGTAGCCAACATGTCCATGCATTTGCTCTCCCACTCCACGGAGGGAGCCGCACAGGCGGCGGGGACAGGTGTTGCCATCAGGCATCATGCCTGGCTGTGCTTATGTCAATTCTCTGAGCCCTTCGAGGCATCTTTTACCAACACCCCTTATGACTGTTCTTCCCTGTTTGGGAAGACGGTCAGAGAGACTTTGGTCCAGAGTGAGAAGGACGGAGTAGACACTGTCTGCTGTTGGAATCCACTTCTACCCGCCTCAAAGGTCCTTTTCCCAGGAACCAGCGAGGCCCAAAGAAGATTTGGTTCCGCAAGTCTCGGGCGTTTTCCTGGGACGCTCAAGACTCTCCTTCCCCCAGAGGCAGAGGTGGATTTGACAGACGCCACCTTAAAGGCAGATGGGGTCCTAAGTGTTTCAGGTCCGGAGAACCCTTCTCTGATAAACCCGGGCAGCAGCCCTGGGGGGTTGCCCGACTGTTCATCTCTGGAGGCAGTCGGGAGTCATTTGTTGCTCACCCTTTAGCATGGGAGTCCACAACAACAGATCAGTGGGTGTTGTGCATCATATCTAGAGCATATTCTGGTCCATTCCAGGAACCTCCCCTGTCCAGCAAAACCCTCCCAGATGTCCCACCCGCAGCAGTACAGATAGATTCTTTGCTAAAGAAGAGTCTCATCCAACCAGTCCCCCTAGGCAAGTCCGGATCCGGAGTTTATTCCAGGTTCTTTTTAGTGCCGAAAAAGACAGGGGGACCTCAGACCAATCTTGGATCTGTCCAAATTAAACTGTGTGTAACGAAGACAAAATCCGAATGGTCACTATTCAGTCTATCCTGCCCTATCCGCAGGCCAGAGACTGGATGTGTTCGATCGATCTCCAGGAAGTGTATTGTCACATCAAGATGGACAGGTGCTCCTGGAGGTTCCTTCGCTTCCACCTGGGAGTCAATCATTATCGGTTTTGAGCCCTTCCCTTTGGTCTCACCACAGCCCTTCCGAGTGTTCACCAAGGTAATGGCGGTAGTAGTGACTCACCTGAAGCTTCAGGATATTCAGGTCTTTCCGTACCTGGACTAGATAGTGAAAACAAATTAAATTAAGTTTTTGATTACTTGAACACCAACACTTCTTTTCTAAGCTTCACTACAGAACAACATAAAAACAAAATTAGTTTTTTAGACGTCTCTATTACTAAAGATGATACAAAAAACTTTGACAACTATATACAGAAAGCCCACATACTCAAATACCCTTCTACACCACGAAAGTGGGCATCATGACTTAAAAAGATCACTTGTCAAAGGCCAATGTGTGCGCTTGGCACAAATGGTTAGTGATTTGAAAATGTTTTGTGAGAAAAGAGAAAAACTAAGAACTATGTTATAAAGAAGGGGGTACCCTAGTAGTTTTATTGACCCTATTTTGAGTGAAGTTATAGACAAAAGGGTCAAAGGGCATTTTTTCACGTTACTAGGTACAGGGGAAGCTACAACTATGAAAGTTACTGATGATTATTTGAATTCACGGGGTAAGAGTGAATTTAATAGGATCTTAATTTTGACATATAATCCCCAGTTTTATGACATCAAAGATATTCTTAAAAATAATTGGTTTGTTTTTAGAGGTGACAATGGAGTCTTAAAGAATGTGGGTGAAAGACCATGTGTTGTGTACAAAAAGGATGCATGCTTTAAAAACATTTTGGAGAGAGGAATAAAGAAGGAAACAAATTTTATAGAAAGGGCAAGATGTCAAAATGTGGCCATTGTACACAATGTGCTAATGTTATGGAAAAAAAAAATCAGTGAACATTCCTGGTTATGGTTTAATTTATTTAAACCATAGATTGAATTGTAACAGTACCCATGTAGTGTACATTGCTTTGTGTCAAACCTGTGATAGCTTTTGTATAGGTAAGACCAAAAAGGCCTTTAAAGTTCACATATATCAACATATATATCACATTAAAAAAGGTAATTTAAAGAATATGTTGGCAGGTCATATTAAGTTGAACCCAAATCACAGGTTTAAGTTAATGGCAATTGATCAGGTTGATAGTAATAGTAGGGAGGGTCCCATGGAATTGTTCCTTGAATTTAAAGAGTTTATATGGCGACTGAGAGTGAATGCCACTAATCCACCTGGATCAAATGATGTTATTTCTCTCTCTAGTTATTTAAAATTAAAAGCAGAATTTCATTTATGAAAGTAAACAACAAAGGTTAGAAAAATGTATTTGAATGTGACGGGATTACATTTCATAGCTGTAAATTTATGTATTTGAGTAGTTGTAGGTTTATTATTATGTTCAACAAGGTAGCATTATTCGTTCATGTATTTAGGATGGTGGAATCAAAAAACACAGTTACATATATTTAAAAATTTTAAGTTAAACAACTTTTTAACTCTTTTCACAGTCATGTTTTTCATATAATTATAGTGTACTAGTATAAGTGAAATTTAAGTTAAAAAAAAGGGAGGCATTTCATGTTTTAATAAAATTGTGGTCATGTGACAGTGCCTGGTTATAAAAGGAAGTGATGTGTTATGGTTTATCTTATGAAGTCAAGTGTAATTGCAGATGGAAGCGCTCATTAAATTTGCAGTTTTTCCGTTTGTTTTCCTTTAGTTACTACTTTGTGCTGTGTTCAGTGACTACAACTAGGGATACAGACACTAGGCAAAAGGGGGCTGGAATTTATTGGAGAAAACTGGCAAAGGAACCAAGGTATTGGGAACAAATAACTAGAGAGGGAAAGATAATAGAAGGGGAAGCTGCCAAGAATTTATTTGGACTGCAATTTAGAAATTGCCTTCCCTATCAAGGATCGATATTGGAGTATAGACAAAAAGAAAGAAATAGGGGTGTCCTAAATGAAAGATCAACACTGGTAGAGTTTTTTAGTAGAATCTAGAACAGAAGCTGCTGTTAAAGGAATAATTAGAAGAGCATGCAAAATATTGCAGGTTAACTTTAAGACTCAATCAAAGGAGGTTAGAAAGGATTGAGAAGAGAGATTGGATAAGCAATTCATAAAGAAACAATGAGGGATATATGTTTGTCTCCCAAATTTGCAACAAAGTCTAGAAGATTTAAGATTTTTGCTTGGAAATGTTTACGTAGTTATTTTTATACCCCAAGTAGGCTCCAGAGAATTTTTCCTCAAGTAGATAGCAAATGTTGGAGGTGTGATGAGAAGAAAGAGGTAATGGGAGCATATTCTTAGGGAGTGTAATGAGTTAGCAGACTTTGATAGAGTAGTCTGCAGGGAATCTTTAGAGATACTGGGTGAGCAAATTGGTGTATCTAGGGAAATTATTTTTCTGAACTATGATACAGAATCGGGTTTGCAGAGACATAGTAAGGCCTTGCTGAGTCTAATTGTGGTGGTTGCCAAAAAAATTGCTAAAAATGGGAATCAGAGTCTAAACCAACTTTATTAGAAGTAGTGAATGTAGTAACAGAGATAAAACTGGAATTGGGATCTTTAGAAAAGGGTAGGAGTAAATTACATATGAAAAACGGAAACTGTGGGAACAATACATACAGGGGAGGAATGAGGTTTAAAAGAAAGAAGGATATGAATGAACTATGTAATGTTTGATCGGCAATGATTGAGTAGATTATAAATGCTGTATAATGTTTGCAACTAAAATTGTTAGCACATTGTGTGATGTCAATAGGGTTTATTTTCATGTATATAAATGTGTGATTGCCTATCATAAGTGATAATTTAATAGAAGTACTTCTTGTTAATAATAATAATAATAATAATAATAATAATAATAAAGTGCTAAAACCCTGTAAGTATACAACAGAAAAAATTAAGTAAATTAGTAATAGAATTCGTATAGGGTCAGTAACACAACAAATAAATTTTAAGGAAGTAAAAATTATGTAGCATATAAGCATGTAGTGGAAATTGAACAACCGTCACAGCATAACATAACAGGTTGACAAACAGGTAAATATTAAAAATGACTAATAATAGGTAAAAGCTACAAAACCTAAACATTTTCAAAAAGAGTCACTTGCAGTGATAAGTCGGCTATATCTTGGCATTTTGTTTTTAAAAGGAGGTGTCATAAAGTCCCAAAAAGCTGAGCAAACCTGAGATTGGAAAAATTGTTGGTGATACAGTGCTATAATATCTAGCCAAGCACCTTAGTAAGTTCTATTGGCACATGAAGATTAATTTATTCATAAAAGAAGCCAAAAAGATTGCTATCCACAAGATATTCAAAACACTACCAACAGAGGTCCTTAAATTTTCACATGGCTTTTCTCTGCTGCTCTGGTACTCGACAAGAGTTCAAGTTTGGCACATCAGCAGTCCATGCCAAAAGAAACTCCAGTAGACTTCCAAGATGGCTGCAGACTGATCAGCAGCCTAACTTCAGCTCTCCCAGTGTAAAAACAGAAACCGAGAAAAAGGAGTGCCATTTAAATATTTTTGGGGGTAAACTTCAATTAGTGGCTAGTAAGTATCCTGGATGCTAGCAAAGAGGAAATTCGGAAAACATGAAAGAAAATTAGCTAGAAAAGGTGAAGAGAAAACACTGTGTGGGAAGGATTCTGTTTTAGCAAAAAAGCAAAAAAAAAAAAAAAAAAAAAACAGTTCGAGCTTCAGCTTTGGTTCAAGAGATGTCTTCCAGTAATTTTAGAGTTAAAAATCCTCTATACTCAGAGGTGACATTGAAAAAATATATCAACTCAAATAACAAAAGGCTGGAACAATAGAAGCTTTAACTATAGCTATATGGATGAACAGATAAAACTGCAAACATCAGAGGATGAAATGAAACGGCTGGCTGAGTATGAGGCTTTTCAAGAAGAGCAGTTCAAAAAATGGAGTTGGAAGACAGCACACGCAGAGAAAACCTGAGATTTTCTGCTGTACCAGAGAAACTAGAAGGAACTGACTGTTAATTTTATGGAAATACAAATAAGCAACTGGACTAGTGTTTTGCAGGATTTGTTAATTGAAAGGGAAAATTGAGTGTATGCTCCAAACCTGATCATGAGAACGTAGTAGCCAAGACCTATATTAGGAAAGATGCAGTCATACTGTCATCAGCTAGGGCAGAAACCACAAACCAAAACCACTAAACTGGCACTGAAGAAGCAGCGACTAACAGGAAATACATATATATATATATATATATATATATATATATATATATATATATATAAAAATAATAAAATGAATTTACAGAGTACGAAATCGGTTGAGTCTTTCATCCATTTCTTAGTTATACTGAATTCTTCAGAACCAAAGTGTAGATAGAACAGTCCTCTTCTATGTAAAACCTTATACACACAACGTCGTACTCAAGACAGAAACAAAACCTATTAAATAAAATTAGATAATTAAAATTGTCCATTACAAACAATTGTATGTACAAATAGATTTCTTGTGAAATAAAACTAGACATGAGTAGTATGTAAATAAATTAAAATCATTGAATAATCATTAATGAAAATGTTTGTGTTTTTAAAAATTCATCTTCCAAAGCTTTAAGGCATTGATAAGCTGATGTTATCATTTAAGCCTAGTGGGTCTTTTTAAAACACTTCTAAATAGGTTCATAGATTAGTACTAGGCTAACTGCCCTTGTGAGCAGTTTTAAGCCTAGCCAGTTATCCCACGGGAGAATGGTATACCATAACACCAACCTTTCACCGATCATTACTGTATTTTTGTTTAAAGACAAAATCTTAAGAGATACAAAACCTATTAGAGTATGACATTGTGTGTAAGGTTTTAAATAGAAGCAGACTGTTCTATTTGTTTTGGTTCTGAAGAAGTCCGTATAACTAAGAAACAGATGAAAGCACTTTTCATACTTTGCATCTAATAAATTCATTTTTATTTTTTTATATACATCTTTTCTCCTGTTGGTCACATCTTCTTTAAAGATGCAATCGTACCAGTAGACAGTTGATCCTGAAAAAACTGTTGCTGATGGGCAAAGTATTAAAAATTGGAGACAGCATGTTTGTAGAAAATGGTTATTCACTGGACACCACCCAGAAGAGAAACAAGTTCTCCAAGAAACATCAACACCATGGTTTAGAGGAACAGGTATATCATGCTGAGGATACCGCTGCTTTCGAACAGACTCCCCATCCACATAAAATAAACTTTGTCCTTGTCCATATTCAAGCACAACTTAAATCTGTAGATGAAAAATAAAAAAAATTACCTCAGGACTGTCCCATGTACTACTAATGCACAGAGGCAGCTCTTAAATGCTATATCCTATGCATGGGTCCCATCAACTGATGGTATGATCCCAGTTATTCTCATTTGGGTGATATGTAATTATTGACAGTGGAATGAGTAAAGCCAATCTATAACTAAATGGGATAGGTTATTTTGAGCACTGAAACGGAAACTTGCTAGGCTTAAAATGGCCTGCAAGGTCAGCTAGCGTACTACTTTGAACCTATAAATTTATGCCAGCAATTAGGGAATGTTCAGAGGTAGGCATGAGATTCAAGCTGCTGTATCTAGCTGGCTTCAGATTATTTTTTCTGGGGGAGGGATCAGTCATATTTTGATGTAGAACAGGCTAAAAAGCAAAGAAAAAAGTTTATCTAATAAAAAAAGTGAGCTAGTAAGCAGAATGTAATTCTGCTTCTCATTCTTCTGATAGTAAAGTTCATAGATTTTGCCAGTGAAACCTTTTTCCAGTGTTCCAGAGGAAAATGACAGAGCGAGTGAAAAGCACAGAAGTTGACTAACACTAATCAGGAGTACCTTGGACTTGAACCAGAGTCTGGTGTTGGGAGGTGGGGGTGAACAGGAAGACGACCAGCAAGAATGAAATTAGTTTATAAATGGGAGACTGTAATGCAACAGTCAAATTTGTGAAATATGGCTTTGCAAGAAAAAGTGGCTAAAAGACTGGACTTTTTTTTAACTTAAACTTGTGGCTGCACTGTAAAGCATATGCCTCACTTTGTCATTAATATTTAGGATAGTAAAAGGGGGAAATACTAACTGCAAGTAAAACAATTTTTGTTCTTAGTATTTGCATAAAACATTTTATGATATAAAACTACCTGTTATAAATATTAAGGCAGTTTTGTGTAGTTAGGGGTATTTTAAATATGTGGGGGGGTCTTTTCAGTGAATGTTGTACGTGTTACATATATTAAAATAAACAAGTACTTTTTTAGTTGTAAGAAATGTAGGCTTTATAGTATAACGAGGGAGGCCTGGCTAGAAGCAAGTTTAATGTTAATATTGTGGTGATCTTGGGCTGCTGGTGTGTGGTTTAAATTTGCAGAGATTATATGTATAATTAAGATATTTTCTCATTTTTATAAGGGTGAATGTCTAGATTAATGCCTTGGCTTAAGTTATAAACAAGTGATCTGATGATGTCAATCTTCACTTTATACTTGATTGTGGGTTAGATTCTGTATCTCAGAACTGACTCGGTATTATTCCAGCTCTCACCTTCCAAACACTTTCGTACTTAGCTTTACCCATAATGCTCCTCTCAGGATTACCACAGATTTCATTTGCTGCTTTTAGTGCCAGACACTTTTTTTCTGTCTGCTCTTGAACAAACTTATTCCTCAAAACTTTGTGTTCTTTCTTTAAAAAAACTTTAGTTAGTTACTCCTTATCTATGTTCCACTTACCTAGCTCCTCTATTAGCTCTTTCCATAACACAAGTAGTGTTTTTTTCTACTAAATGCCATCATTGGTAGTTCCCCTCTCTTTTGCTTTCTCTTTCTCTTCTTCCTCTTTACCTTTACGATAAACTGTTATACCATTGTCGGTACTTTTCTTCAGTCTTTCTCTCTAATTACAGTCATGGTAAACCTTTCATACAATTATTGGCATGTTTTATCCTGGTTATCTTAATACCTTAAACTGTAATCTTATCTTCCTTCCTTTCAGACTGTGAGTGTGTTTGTCTGTTCTGACATGGCTGAGAAGGCTAAAGGTACTTTTGGCTTCAAAAGATGTCAGAAGTGTGATCAGAATTTGCCTAACTCTGATGAGCACTCCTTATCTGCTTATCTTGTCTTACTGCTTGGGCCCAGTGCACCTTCACTAAGACTGTGCTATCTGTCATGGCTTTAGTCACTGGACCCTTGTAGAAAGAAAAAACAAACTCATTTTAAAGGCCCTTCTTAAACCTAGCTTTGATGAGGCCATATCTGTATCTGCCAAATCTAAAACTGATGTTATGTTTGCTCCCCTTCTTCCAAACATGAAGGTTCCAAGAAGAGGAGCTGGTTGGTTCCAAAAGTCTTGGCAGCACCGCCAATTAAAAATAGCAAAAACGTACCCCATTCCCACAGTTTCAGCGGAACCGATCAGGAAACTGCTTCTACCATCTGTGCCGATCTACGCACAGACAATTTTGTTACTGTTTTGGACAAAACTATTTCGGTACTTCCTGTCTCCTCGTTTCCAGCTGTTTTGTAACTGAAGAAGTTTTCATTTAAAGACAGGCCCCACACAAGTTACTCACCATCATCAAGACTCCTTTCCAGACCGACCTCCGAGCCCCTTCTTCAGTCCGCGTTGATCTCTTTGATCCATTCCACCGAGCACCTCATGGAGTCCAATGTTTTGAGGCTGGTGGACCAGCTCCTGGTGCTGAGGGGATTACCCACTTTGTCAGTTCCTAGCCTTCCTAGCTCTGGAACCTTATCTGTCTCTGCACCGGTTTGTGTTCCTCCTCTGACTGCAGCTTGAGCCTTCAGAGTTTCTGGCTCCAACAGTTCTGGTACCGACTGTATCGGCGCCAGTAACTACCTTGAGCTCTTTGGTTCGGTCGGAACTGGTGACACCTCAAGGTCGGAGCTTCGTTGTCGGTACTGAGGAGTGTGGATCCACTCTGATGTTGGAGCCATCCATACTCCTCAGGGCATCGGCACACGTGAGTTTGACTCCAGCTTCAGAGGTGGCTTCCTCAGTGCAGGGTGGAACCACAGTTCCGAGGGAGTCCGTCTCTGTTCTGGGCTCCCATTCCTTTATGGGGGGGGGGGGTCTGCTTTCCAGGCCATGGAGAGGGCCCTGTCCTCTGTGGGCTCACAATCGATACCTTTGTCGTTGGGTCAGCATCCTTGCCCTTTTCACCCAGAGCTACCTCCAGCCTCCACCCTGGGACAGCAGACACGGAAACCTCAGGATTCAACCACAGTGGTCATGTCCTCTTCAGACACCTCTTCGGCCCATCTCACCGAGGAGGTACCCCTGAAGAGAAAGTGCAAGAGGAAGCACTTGGACTCCCCTGAAGAGTCTTGCACAGAAGATATGGGTTTTGATGAAGGGAAAGGCTTCCTAAAGTCACCCCTGGAAGATGTCTCTTTTGGAGACTTACTAGAGATCCTGAAGCAGAGGAGTGGCTGGACTTCCCATCAACCTTCCTCAGAGGAATCTGTATACCTGGTGGCTTTTCATGCCCAACAGTCTACCTCTTTGATCTCTCTGCCTGTGACGATCTAATTAAATTGATTGTGCAGTGGGCTTGGAAGATACCGGATTCCATCAAGCCAATCCCTAAGAGACCAGACCGCATTTTGTCAGCTCCTGAAGATCAGCAACATTGGGCTAAAGGGATACCAGTAGATGCCATAGTTGTTGCAGCAGGCACTAAAAAGGAACTTACTGATGAAAGTCCTACTATCTATCCTCCTAACAAAGATTCTAGGATGATCGATTTGGGAAGCTGATATACGCTTCGACCTTTGCACTGAGGTCCTTGAATTTCATGGCACATTTTACTAGACTTCAACGAGATCTGATAAAGAAGCTATCAGATACTCTGTCAGGAGCAGTAGCTGAGGAAGTTCAAGATAAAGTAGCTTCCCAGCTGGCAACCCTTGGTTCAATATGCAGTTTGTCCATGAGGCTCAGTGTACATGCAGCTGAAGGGATGACTAGAGCAGTGGTTTCTGGCATGGATACACTTATGTGAATTTGTGGAGCCATTGAAGTCTTCTTTTGTCAATGCTCCCTTTGACAAAACATCCCTTTTTGGCCCTAAAGTTAAAGAAACCCTTGCCAGATGTGAGAAGGCTGGATAGACCCTTTCTGCCATGGGTGTATTTTTTTCCACTCCTCGGTGGTCGTACTCCAGGAACCAGAGAAGTGGGAAGCTATGGTTCAAAGAAATCCCAAGGACCTTTCCTCGACTCACGTGACAGACCCCCCCCCCCCCCCCGGGGCAGAGGGGGGAATTAGAATGGAAGACGTCATGCTCAAGGCAGAGGTGACCCGTAAAATCAGGTTTCCAGGGATTCATTCCCTGGTAACTCCTATCAGTGCTCCTGAGCGGAGGCCCGATTGCCATCCTCTGGAGGCAGTCAAGTGGCCATTTATTCCTGCACTTATCTGCCTGGCTAAATGTAATAATGGACAACTGGGTGCAGAGGATTATAACCAGAGTTTGCAATATCCTATTTTGAAAAAAACCCATACGATCAAAAAGAATCCCAGACAATTCCACCTGGTCTAAGGGATGCAGCAGTCCTAGAAATTCAAAAACTGCTCAACAAAAGTCATCCAAGCAGTCCCACCAGACCAAATAGGATCCGGAATTTACTCAGATTCTTTTTAGTGCCAAAGAAAACAGGGGACTGGAGACATATTTTGGATCTCGGTGTATTGAACAAGTCAGTTCAACAAACAAAATTCTGGATGGTTACAGTCTGTACTTCCGTTCTTAGGAAAAGACGATTGGATATGCTGTATAGATCTTCAGGATGCATATCCACCTGGGAGCCAGTCATTATCAGTAAAGAGCCCTTCCCTTTGTTCTCACCACAGCTCCCAGGGTGTTCACCAAATGCATGGCAGTGATAATAGCTCATTTCAGACTGCAAGGATTCCATGTGTTTCCATACTTAGACAACTGGCTTATTACTGCACCCACCAGGCATCTACTGTTGAGGCCCAGGAGCTACATCCTTCAAACTTGCTCCTCAATGGGGATTATTGTAAACTGTGAAAAATCCCATCTAGAGCCAACACAGTAGTTAGAATTCTTAGGAGCAGTGCTAAACACAACCACCAGCATCACGTCTCTTCCCTTAGAAGGACTTCAAAGAATAAAATCGCAAGTCAATCAGATTATTCGCAGCAAAAAGGTGACTGCAAGACTACTGTTGCAAACTCTAGTATCAGTGTCAGCCACCATCACCTTAGTTCCCCTTGCAAGATTTCACATGTGAATCCTACAGTAGTTCTTGGCATCACAATGGTAGTTACTGAATCAGCAATGTCCCATCGGATATTAATTACCAGTCTATGCAAGAAAGACCTAGGTTGGTGGCTTCACTCCAGCGAATTTTTGTCTGGCCAACCCTTTGTCCTTCCTCAACCACAAGCTATAGTGACCATGGATGCATCCCAAGTAGGGTGTGGGGGGTGGGCATTATCTGGGAAAGATGGTCCAAGGTACTTGGTCCCAATTAGAGGCCAGTCTGCACATTAGTGTTCTAGAGGGAAGGGCATTGCTTTTGGCATTGCAAACATTCCAAGATACCTTCCCGTTTAGAACGATTGCGATTCAGACAACATGTTGGCTGTTTGGTATGTCAGCAAACAAGGGGGAACCAGATACTATTTGTCGAAGCACTCAGTCTGTGGCAATGGGTGTTTTCATCCGACTGCTTTCTAATTGCAACACACATATTCTGGGGAGCTCCAACGTGATTGCAGACAAATAGAGCAGGAGCATCCTAATGCCTCATGAGTGGTCTCTCAATCCTTTGGTGGCAGAAAGGATGTTCCGCCAATGGGGCCAGCTCTGTTGCGATCTCTTTGCATCCCCCCTGAGCAAAAAGTGCAGCAGCTGCTTTGCCCTGATTTTCCCTCCGGGTGAGTCACCAAGAGATGCTGTCCTTCACGATTGGACTCCTGGTTTATTGTATGGCTTTCCCCCAATACCTCTCATTTCCCTGATGTTCATCATGTTACCCTGCTGCAGTCATCACACTTGGGTTGTCCTGCCTTTAGGCGGTCCCGCAGTCGGCCAGAGTTCCAAAGTCTTGGTCTGGCATCTGTTGCTATCGCTTCCTCCCTGACGTCAGTGCGCCAGGGGTATATAAGAAGCATCCAACGCCATTTTCTTCAGTCTTTCTTGCCACGCAGTGCCCGAAGCAGAAGCAGTTCGCAAGTGCCGGTCAGGCGACACCTGAGATTTTCGAATTGAATTTCAGTCCGAAGTCTTCAATAAAGCTAAGTACCCTGTTGGGGAACCTTTTCTTGCCTCAGTCCGATGTCAGAAAAAGTTAACAATTGCATTTCTTGTGGGAAGCAAATACCTCATAAGGACTTCCATTCTTATTGTATTCCTTGCCTAGGCCCAGACCACGATGTCACAGGTTGTTGGTTTCGTGCTAGGTTTAATAAACGAACTATCAAACGCTGTTTTGACTTCGCACAACATTACTTTGGTAGGAAATTTAATTATATCATGCCATCGGAGTAGCCGACGACCGGCATGCATAAAAAACGCAAGGATAAGGACAGGCAGCCTAGAACCAAGCCAGACTCCGAGGCCTCTGCTGGGCCTGTCGCCGGTTCTCCGGTTTTCAGTGAGGCGCCTACGCAGCCCCCGACACCCGCGGAAATGGAACCCCAGACAGCTTTGGATTCTCAAGCGGAGTGTACTAGGCCGTCGCAACCATCTTCATTAGGCCCTTCCGACACCGGAGCAGAAGGTGATCCCGGTGCAGTAGAAACTCCTTCGGTTTCAGGTGGTGTCTTCAGACAGACTACACTCACCATTAAATCTTATGCTAAGCTAAAAACTCCATTAAAACCAAAAAAGACTGTACATCACTCTCCTGTTCAAGGCCCCATGCCTAAGAAACAGATGCTTAAGATGGCTGAAGATTTGATTTCCCTAATCAGGGGTTCCCATCCCCCTCCTGATAAAAGGCCAAGACAAGAGGAGGACTATGCTTCCTCTGACCAGGTTTCTATTTCCTCCGATTCTTCTGAGGAACAGGATTACGCTTTTCCCCCTTATGAAGATTCTGATGCTGAAGACTATTCCCTCAGCATCTCCCCCTGAAGACTACTCCTTTGGTGAAACTTTACATACCATGAGGGAACATTTCCACTGGGAAGGCCAGGACTACTCTGATTCTAAGAAAAGGCTCCGAGAGATTTTTTTTACTTCCCCAGCACAGACCACTTGCTATCCCTCCAGTTTTAGATATTGTGGATGATGTTTACTTAGAGTCTAGTCTAAATCCAGACTCCCTATCTCCTTCTCTAGCCAAACGAGACAGATACTACAGAGTACCTGACACACACAAATTCCTTTATAAAAGCCCTCTGGCTGACCCAGAAACAATTTCCTAGGGTCCCAAAGGGGCTAAAGCTTCTATGGCTAAAACTCCTGTACCCTTTGAAAGGGATTACAGAGCTTTAGATAGATGGGGAAAGAAGATATACACCTCAGCTACTCTGGCTATGAGAGCATTAAATTGTCAGTTTCACATGCTGAAATATCAGCAATTCCTAATGTCTCAATTAAAACAAAAACTGAGCACACATTCTGAACAGGCTGAATTCAAGGAAATGCAGGATCTGTTGCATGCAGCTGAACAGGTGGGCAAACATACTTTACAATGTGGATTTGATTCATTGGAAGCTTCCTGTAGAGCAGCTGTTACTGGGTCTGTCATACATGACATGCTTGGTTAAAAGAACAAACCCTACCTGATCATGTTAAAGCAAAATTTTTGGATGCACCTTTACAGCAGGATGTCTTATTTGGTGTCAAAGCAGAAGAGGTTTTAAAGAAAATTGAGGATAAGGCAAAGTCTATGCAGATGGTCAAGGATTTTTTTACAGGTACAACCCCCTCGTTTCAGCAGAAATTGGCCAACAAAAAACTTGTCCTTTCCAGCTTCTGACAGACCACAGAGGGGCAAATACAGACACCCAAGGGGCAGAGGTCAGTCACAAGGCCCTTACAAACCTCGCCAGTGGGGTGCCACAACACAGAAAGGAGGTGAAGACAGGCCCCAAGCTAGCAGAAGACAAACACAATGACTCAACACTCCAACTACCAAGCAAATCTCTCTTGGCAGCTCCCTTGGGAGGAAAATTAGCACTTTTTGCAGATAACTGGCACATCATCACAAAAGACAAATGGGTCCTAAACATTGTCTCACAAGGATACAGATTCCACTTTCATACCTTGCCAAGGATAAAAGGAATGCTAAACCTGCCACCAAATCAATGGGCAGAGGCACAAAAACAAATTAGAGCTCTCTTGGACATGAGATCCATTCAACAGGTACATACACAGGAGCAAGGACAAGGATTTTACTCAAGACTCTTTCTAGTCCCCAGAAAGGACAAAGCATGGAGACCCATTCTGGATCTTTCAATTCTGAACACCTATCTGCAAGTACCAAAATTCAAGATGCTAACACTATAGCAGCTTCTTCCCATGCTGGGCAAGAAGGCTTGGCTAGTAACGTTGGATCTCAAGGAGGCATACCTGCATGTCCCTATCAGACAAAATTGCAGAAGATACCTCGGCTTCATTGCAGGTTCAACCCCTTATCAATTCTCTGCACTGCCCTTTGGCTTATCTACTGCCCCAGGATCTTCACAAAATGCCTGGCACCAGTAATTGCATACTGCAGACAAAGAGGAATTCAAATATACCCATACCTGGACGACTGCCTTATTCAAAATGCCTGGCACCAGTAATTGCATACTGCAGACAAAGAGGAATTCAAATATACCCATACCTGGACGACTGCCTTATTCAAGCAGAAAGCAAGGACATTCTTTTAAAACATCTGCCATTTTTCAAACACCTTCTAAGTTGCCTAGGGTACACAGTAAACGAAAAGAAATCAAAACTAGTGCCCTCACAAAACATAATATTCCTGGGTGCCAGCTTGAATACAACAGCCCAGATGGCTTATCTCATGCCAGACGAGCAACAATAGCTGACTCAATACTTCAAAATAATGGTAACAGAGACCCAACTCCCTGCAAGAAAAATTCCTCAGGCCTTGGGATTCATGGCATCTTGCATACTACTAATACCATTTGCAAAACTGCATATAAGGAAATTACAATGGTACCTGAAAAGCGTATGGACTCAGCACAGCCACAGCTTGGAAACAATAATACCACTCATTCCCTGCCATCAACAGGAGTTTCTATGGTGGGCACAGGCATGTCACCTCAACAAGGGTCAGCCTTTCACATTACCCACAGCCAGGCAAACTATGACAACAGATGCATCGGACTATGCCTGAGGAGCACACATGGCAGGACAGTGCATTCAGGGCAAATGGACTACAGATCAAAGGCATCTGCCTATCAATCAAAAGGAAATGCTAGCAGTACAGAATGCCCTAAAGCTTTCAAGGACCTCTTACACCCAGGACAACTAATAATAAAGACTGACAATACCACAGTAGTGTGGTACATCAACAAGCAAGGGGGCACACATTTCTACCCTCTATGCAGGCAAGTAATGACCTTGTGGAACGCAGCACTGTCTTACCAAGTTCAACTACAAACACAGTTCCTGCCAGGAAAGAAAAACACATTGGCAGACGACCTAAGCAGAAACATCATGGATCCCCATGAGTGGAAACTGGATCCACAAGTATTTGCAATGATAGCTCAAAAATGGGGATGCCCAGACATAGATCTGTTTGCCAACCCCACCAACTTAAAAAAATTTGTACAAGGACATTCCACCCACAAGCTTGGAAAGTAGACGCCCTCTCATTCAGTTGGAAAACATTAACAGTGTGTGCCTTTCCTCCACTGCCTTTTCTAGCAAAGATGCTGATGAAAGTCAGATTAGAGAGGCCACAAATGATACTTATTGCACCAGACTGGCCATGCCAGCACTGGTATCCAATTCTAAAGAACATGGCCCACGGCCCACCATGGATTTTACCACAAATTCCTCACCTGCTCACCCAGCGAGAAAATCAAATTCTACACAGCCAGCTCAAGACTTTAAACCTAGCTGTATGGCAAATTACCTAAACAATCAACCAACACCTCTATCCAAAGCTGTTATGGATGTCATTCTGGAGGCTAGGAGGCCCAGCACCAGGAAAACCTATTCAGACAAATGGAAAAGATTTTGCGTCTGGAACCAGGCTAAAGACCAAAATCCCCTTGATCCAAACATTCCTCAGATTCTACAATATTTAACTGAGATGTTGCACAAAGGACTTTCCTTTTCATCTGTTAAGATCCACGCCTCAGCAATTTCAGCTCATTACAACATGGATCCTCCTTTATTTTCACATCCACTCCTAAGACAGTACCTCAGAGGGGCTAAGAACATAAGACCACCCAGGAGAGCACCAACACCTACTTGGGATCTCAACTTTGTTCTGGAAAAACGTACACTGCCGCCCTTTGAACCAGCTTTCTCAGCTGATTTAAAGTTTCTTTCCTGTAAAACTGCCCTGCTGCTAGCAATAACTTCAGCTAGAAGAGTCTCAGAGCTACAGGCACTAATGGCAGTGGAGCCTTTCCTCATTTTTCATCAAGACAGAGTCTCTCTGCGAACTAACCCTTCCTTTATGCCAAAGGTGGTATCCAGTGTGGCCCTAAACCAAACCATTCATTTGCCCACCTTTTTTCCAAATCCCCAGAACAAAGGAGAAAGACTCCTGCACTCTTTGGACATTCACAGACAATTACGTTACTACTCAGAAACTCTGACCAGCTCTTTGTAGCCTATACTGCAGGATCACAAGGAAAAGCTATCTCAAAACAGACCATTTCAAAATGGATAGGACATTGCATACGTTTCTGCTACACGCATCATGGGAAACCGGTACCTGCTAGCATTAGGCCCCACTCCACCAGGGCTACAGCTACATCAGCAGCCTTTCTCAGGGGGGTGCCAACCAAGGATATTCTGGAAGTTGCAACTTGGAGTTCAGTGCACACCTTCACCAAACACTATCACTTACCTCTATATTCTAAGGCTAGAGCTGGCTTTGCCACTGCAGTTTTGCAGGGCGTACTAGCTTCTTCTAACCCTGTTTAACTCCACCACCCATCCTTAGCTTTGGGATTCAACCCAAGTGTGATGACTGCAGCAGGGTAACACGATGAACATAGTACAGTTTTGTACCTACCATAAATGTAGATGTTAGAATGTTCACCCTGCTGCAGTCCAGGTTACCCTCCCTCCATCCCCTCTGAACTAGCTGAACGTATCCATACCTTTCTATCTTATACAACCTCTGTGGTGTATTTGCTTGTGACTGAAAGTATTGTTTTATTTTTACTTGTATATTTTTATATAGCAATAAGTATTGCCTACCTATTGGGGGCACCTGACATCTGGGGCAAGAAAAACTGAAGAAAATGGCGTTGGATGCCTCTTATATACCCCTGGCGCACTGACTTCAGGGAGGAAGGCTGGACCAACTCTGGCCGACTGCGGGACCGCCTGACGGCAAGATAACCCAAGTGTGATGACTGCAGCAGGGTGAACTAACATCTACATTTATGGTAGGTACAAAACTGTACTTTTCTGAAGAAAGCCAACGGGTCGAAGAACAGGATAATTTTCATTGCCCCATTCTGGCCTCAACAGATATGGTTTTCCCATTATTTGGCCTCACGTAATTCAGAAACTTTGGACTCTTCTCCAGACCTCTTGACCCATCCAAAGGGACTCGTTCATCCGAATTTTCAAAATCTCAAGCTCAGTGCATGGCTTCTCCAGTTCCAATGATTGCCAAGCATATTAGTTTCACTTCCCCAGTTCAACAAATTGTTTTAGCCTCCCATAAATCTTCAACTAGACGATTGTACATCAGCAAGTGGCAAAAATTTTCAAAATGGGCTACATAGAGTAACCTCAACCGATATTCTGCACCATTTGATAGGGTCTTGGAGTTTTTAACATCACTTTCAAGGCAGGCGCATCCTCCTCGGCTGTACGAGTCCATCTAGCTCCAATTTCAAACTTTCATAATGGTCTAAATGATACAGATACAGCTCTAGTGTCCCACAAACTTTGTAAAGCTTTTCTGAAAGGAACCTTAATGCTCAGACATCCATACAAGGACCCTTCTACACCTTGGGACTTGAATCTGGTACAACATTCTGTAATTTCCCATTTGAGCCATCTGTAAATTGCAATTTAAAGTATTTATCTTGGAAAGCCTAGTTTATGATTGCTGTTACTTCTGCTAGGAGAATATCTGAGCTGCAGGCTTGGTCTTGCAAGCCTTCTTATCTAAATTTTCATAAGGACTGGGTGTCCTTGTGAACAAAATCCTTCCTTTCTACCAAAAATAATGTTCAAGACTAATATCAACCAGACTATACAACTTCCTGTATTTTTTCCAAAATTTTCAAATAATGGTAAATATTGTCTGCATTTGCTAGATGTTCATAGACTGTTATGTTTTTACCTCCACTGAGCAAATTAATTTAAAAAATCTGATCTGTTTCTTTCTACTCTACTGCTGTAGGCAAACCAGTGTCTAAGGTTACTCTGGCTAAATGGCTCGAAGACCGTATAACCTTCATTTATAACAAAAGGAAAGTGCAATTACCAGGACCTGTAAAGGTACATTCTACAAGGGCAATAGCCACTTCTGCAGTCTTTCATTCCAGAGCTTCTATAGACGATATATGTGCAGCATCTACTTGGCTATCCCCACATACCTTTATTACTCATTACAAGTTGGATCTGGTCTCCGGGGGATGAGTGTCATTTGGTTCATTGGTGCTCAGGAATATACTTTTGTGAAACCTCCCAAAATTCAGGTAGCTGGGAACGCTGTCCCACAGTCAAGGATAAAGTGAAGATTGACAACATCAGATCAAGAAGTTATGTTTTACCATAACATTCCATCTGTGGTATTGATCTTTACTTATCCTTGACATCCCCACCCTCCTTCCCCCTGTCTTTCAGGCTTCTTGGTGGAACAGATCTATCCCAATATATTGGATTCTCTTATGAATAAAGATATGGTTTCTGGTCTGTTGTTTACTGTCCTTCATTATCTTGTGCAAACTCTGTCCGAGGTAACTCTAAGAGGAGCATTATGGGTAAAGCTAAGCTCAAGTTTTTGGAAGGTGTGAGCTGGAATAAAAGCCGAGTCAGTTCAGAGAAACGGAACTGACCCTCAGTCAAGGATAAGTGAAGATCGACAACAGAGATGGAATGTTATGGTAAGACATTTCTTCTTTTTTTTTTTAAGCAAGTAGTCTTAAAAAGTAAGACAAAATGATGAAAGTCATGAAAATGCTTTTTCTTACATCTGCAAAAATGTTAGCTTATTTTTTTCCCATTAGCAAATGTTCAGTGGGAGTCAAGAAGTCTGCAGCTGAAGATTCATTGCTGACTACTGGAGATGAGCTGTCTGCAGGTGCAAGCAATTAATCTTGAGAGTTCTGAGCATTCTTTGCTGAGGGAAATGCAAACTTTCAAGGTACAATGGCAAGCAGTTCCATGAGAAGCAGATTGAAATTATGGGAAGTGAATAAGAGATAACAGCCTTATTGCCATCCTCAGTACTTTCTACGTGTAACAGAACAGTGTACAATTTAGTTTTTTTTGTTTTAAAGAAAGCTATTGCACTTTTTTCTTAGGGCTAGAAGTTAATATGTTCTGAAAGCATACAAGCTGCTTTTCACAGCTGGGAGGAGAATAGAGATGGGAAAAGAACAGACAACAATCAGTGTAAGTGGGAACATGGGCAATAGCTTGCCCTTTAGCATGGGTAATGTTTAGTTCAGGTGATGTCTGTGAGTGCAGCTGTCTGGGGCAATTGTTCCTATCTGGAGGGTAAAACTTCAGTCTTTTGAAGATGTACGTATTATTGTGTGTGTCCTAAGTTAATAGGGGATGGAGGTGTTTTGAAAATGTATTTAGTTTTCTGTTTGAGGGTTTTCATTAAAACAGCCTTGAAAATGTGACAAATTCAAATGGAGATGAGAAGAAACAACTGTATAAAAGATCAGCCTGTCAAACATTAGTATGTGCATCTAACCCAAAATTGGAAAATACACTTTTAAAAAAAATATGAATACATGTCTCTCAGCTGTCCAGATTTTTTCCTCATATTTTTGGTCTCTTCCTCATAAAATTTGTTTTCTGGCAAGTCAATGAGGATTGAAATCAGTTAATAATGACATACATTTTTGTTTCAAACTTCATATCCTTCAGTAATTCGTGCTAACAGAAATCTTGTTATTCTGGCAACACTCAAGTCTCTATGAGCAATAACTAAAATATATTCCTGTTTGTGGGACTTTGTCTTTACATTATTTTAGGCTTTGTCAGATTTCATGTGCTAAGAGGTTGAGAGATATGCATGTATAATAGGTGGGAATAGTAGCTTTTTATCATAATGGCTGTGCTGTCTATGGAATCTATGCATCTTGGAATGCAGGTGGCCTTACAGGCATAGACAAAAGGGAAAAAGTATTGAATTATATTAAGAAATGTGGATTGCAGATGGCAATACTGCAGAAGACATGCTTGGAAAGCAGCATGTGAATTTGAAAAAAGAAAGGATTTAAGGATACATATTTAGCAGAATGTCAGGGATAAAGAAAAAGGGGAATAATTGTACTTATTGCTGTTGGGGCTCCAGTAGTGATAAGAGGGAAAAGGCAATAATAGTAGATTTGTAGAAGTAAGACACTATTGGCATGGGAGGAGGGTTATGGTGGTGTGCGTGTGTGTGTATGTGTGTGTATTCCACCAAAAACTGTTTTAGAGCTTAAGAAATTTGTTGGGAGAAAATCAGTTTTCATCAGAGAATATTACTTACACATGAAGACTGGAACTTGGTTTACAATAGTGAAGATGTATCAGGGGGACCTAGAAAGGAAAATATAGCAAGAGGGTAGATTTCTAAAGAAGTTTATGAAAATATGCATGTATTTATTTATTAAAATTTGTTGGCAGGGAGAGTCCATTGGGTCCGACGCCCATTTTCAGTGGAGGCCCGGGGAAAAAAGCTTCAGTTACAGATCAAACATTTTGCAACGTGAACACTGTTTACAATATTGCAATAATAAGTGTTCGAAAAATGTATACAATTTAATATAATTTCTTAATGATTAATAATGCACAGAGTATAATGTTTTATACAGACTGGTTAGGTGGTAATGGTACACATACAGTATTTCTAATGGCATACATTATATGGAGGGAAAGAGCAGTAGATACATTAATAATAATCAGTTCATGTATGCACTTAAATGCATAAGAAATCTAGGGCTTGGTCTATTTGTAAAGTCATTGAAATTCAGTGGATTTGCAAATTGTTAAAATAGAAGAGTCATACTAGCCAGCAAAACCTTAGAATTTATTTATGATGGTCTAGTTCTGAGCACAAGGACAAATTTGAATGTTAAGAAAGTGTCTTTTTAGGGTGAATTTGAAGGTTTTTATGGAATCAAGTTGTGTAATGGGGGAGCATTCCATAATATTGCTATAGAGTAGAAGTACAAGCTTTGTCCAGCTCTCTTTGGGTTTGGTTACTCTTAGGAGCTGTTTATTAGTAGATCAAAGATATCAAGAGGGTATGAGATTGTAGGATAGAATGAAGTGAAGGATAGTTTTTTGGGTTGTATATTAGTTTATGAATAAGACTTAGTTGGGTGTGTAATGCCCATGCCCTGGCCCAGCAATCAAGGAGCCTCAGTCCTCACCATTAACACCAGAGAGGGCATCTCATATAGGAGAAAAGGATAACAAATACACACAAAAAAGTGCAATTTCCCTTAAGAGCACACAAGAGATCACAGTCAGTCTGGGGCTGGTTGCTCCCTTACTCTCCAGGTCTGCAATAAGACTCCCCACTTCCACAGCTAAGGGTCCAGATCACAGCCTAGTTGGCAGGCTAACCTCCAGTACCCTCTGTCCAACCAGTGCTTCGTGTCCCTGCCCAAGAAGCTGACACACACACAGACACACTTTGAGATAAGTATTTATACATCTTCACAGACACTCCTGGGAAAGGCCGACACAGATTCTCCAGCTGTGCCCCTATACCCAGACTATATGGTAGTAATTACTGTCACCACCAGCTAATAATTATCAGCTACCCAAAGGCCCTTAAAAGGGTGTCCAAATATTTCTGTGCAATATTAATATCCAGTAGTAGTGTAACTTAAGCAATCAAGGCTTATTGGAAGGGCTTATTACAGGATCACTTATAAACATGCAATGTACTCTAGAGCTTAAATTATCTCTACATAAACAAGCCACAGTTGAAAATAATAAATACTAAAAACACAATACAATACTACTACACCACAGTGCTATTCAAGAGTTCAGAGATCGCACAAAAACTTAAAATAAGTCATTAGTACAGTTCTGACATAACAGAAAAATACTTAGTCTAATCTTTATAGTCCTAGCTATTTCTACAAGAAAGTACACTTCTAAGATAACGTAAGACAATAGGCAGAGTGCTGATGAGATGGATGTCAAGACAAAAATGCTTAGTCTCTCTGAGCAATAGTTTTTAGAATCACTAACACACATTTCTGCTGGGCCCTCCCAGATTACATCATTTTGACACTTGCGTTTCCCAGTATACACATTACATCACTTTGACACTTAGCCTGGGGTTCCCAGGCCAGCAGGCTACATTATTTAGCAAGCTAACACCTGCTCAGGCAGCGACAATAATAAGACATTTCACATGTACACTCTAGTAATTATTCTTTAAGTTAAAACAATAGAAAGCTAGCTCAGACAGACGGACTCTGAGCTCTAGAGATCAAAAGAACATACGAGACATAATTTTAATTTCAAAGAACAGATATGAAATGCTTGACTTAGTTTTCCTTACAGCAGAGGGCACTGTTGCCACATTGTTGAAACAGCTTCTCTTTGCATTTAAGAAACAAGCCTGTATTTTACATTTATATTTACAAATGCCATAATTATGTATCAAATTCTATTTGACTTAGGCTGGCAGCCTTCACCCATCTCTACCAGTCTTCACAGGGTGTATTGAAGGTAATGGAGGAATTCAAACCATTTCATTTCATAAATTATCTGGCAGTGATGTGTGCGGTTTGGTAGACCAGAGGCAAATTTTGCAATTTTATAGTAGCATGATTGTAGTTTATTACTTAGAGATGCATAAAAGTTGGTAAAGATGGTAGAACCATAGAGGAGGGAAGGGAGAGGAGGGTATTTGCCAATTTTATTTTTGTGGGTTTATCCACATAAAGTTTGTAGAGTTTGCCTAGTTTAAAATGTATTTTTATTGTATTTAGAATATGTTGTTCAAAGGATAATTTGTCATCTGTAGTAATGCCTAGTAATTTTGCTGTCTTCACTACTACAGTTAGGCTTGTTTTGGAGTAAATTTTGAAGTCTTCTGGAAGTGGTTTAGATGAGAATAGTAGCAGCTTAGATTGCTTGGGATTTAGAAGTTGTGCTTCATTTAGCCAAGATTATGTGGTTGAGACGGTGTTTTGTGTTATTTTTAGGAGATCTGAGAAGTTGCTAGAGGAGGCTATGATAGTAGAATTTTTAGCATATTGGATGAGTGAACTTTGTAGGGAGACTGTATGGAGATTTATAAATACATTAAAAAGTAAAGATCCAAGAATGGACCCCTGTGGGACTCCTGTCTTATTAAACAGCCAGATTAATTGTTTTGCCATCTGACTGATGGTTTTCCTGTTCAAGGAGTTGGTGAACCAGGTAAGGGTATGTTTGGAGCATCCTAATGCTGCTAATTGCTTGAGTAGTTTAGAATGCGATACTGTGTCGAAAGCTTTGGATAGGTCTAATAAAACTACTGTAGTCAGTAGACTGGAGTCCAGAGCTTTGTTCATGGTATCACTGAAAGAAAGTAAAGCAGTAGTAATACTGTGTGCTGGATGAAAGTCATGTTTGGTAGGGGTGCGGAGAATATTGTTAGAGTTTTTAGTGGTTGAGCGTATACACACTTTTCCAGTATTTTAGATAATGGTGAGAGAATGGAAATGGGTCGGTAGTTAAATCATTAGTATTAGTAAGGGGTTATGATGAATTTCTTCCAGATCTGAGGGACTCTGGATTCTGAGGTGGATTGGTTAATTAGAATACTGAAGGAGAAGGCTATTGCTTTGGCACCAAGTTTCAAGTATTTGGTGGGAAGGATTTTGGTGGATAGGGAGCATGGTTTTAGTTTAGTTAGAAGTTTAAATACTAAAGAGGTGGGCACAGGTTTTAGGGAGAATATTGGAGGCACTGGGGTATTAATGTTTTTTTTGTGGAGTGAGGGATGTAAGCTGTGGTTCTCATTAACTGGATTTGAGGTGCTTATCTCATTGCTGGAGGGTTGGTCTGTTATTGGTGTGGGTTCTCTGACGAGTTTAAGAATACTGTTAATAATGTGTGAGTTAAAAATATTGACTATTTGTTGGTCTTTATCAGGGGATGGTGATGGGTTTTGTGTGGTTCCAGGATTAAGGAGAGAAGAGACTGATTTCCAAAAAATTTTTGGGCTATTTCTTTAATTGCTCTGAAAAATATATATTTTTTTGTCATTTTGATTA